>NW_026562133.1:0-44493 GCF_028858705.1 Grus americana
GGAAGCAGAGAAAGCACGTGGACGGGATGCCCAGGCAGGGAGACCTGAAGATCATTTTCCGGCCGTTATTCCCAATTGAGATCCTGAAAATAGGGCTCAAAGATTGTTGTTAACGGAATATCAGAGACGAATCTCGTATGGGGTACGAAATGCTATAGCTACGCCTAAAAATTGGTCCAAAATTTATCAAGCAGTTCAGGGGAAGGACGAGACGCCGTCAGCATTTTACGAGCGGTTTGGGTGAAACCGCAAGAAAATATTCAGATTTGGATCCGGACAGGGAAGAAGATGCCTTGTCGCTAATGAATATATTTATTGGGCAATGTAACCCGGATATAAGAAAGAAATCACAGAAGCCTGAAGGAGAGGATGCTAGGTCTTTGACTAAGTCATTGGAGGCGGCTTGGAGAGTTTATAATAATAGAGAAGCGGAAGAAAAGAAAAGACGAAGCAGAGAGCAGGTTAAAAGGGCTCAGCCGTCGGCGGCAGGAATTGCTGAAGGAAAACGGAAAGGCGAAAGGTGGGAGCAAAGAGGGCAAGGCTGGAGACCGAGGGAAGGTAAGGGAAGCTCTCACCGGCCTCTCGAAGGAGATCAGCGTGCAGCGCGCAGGCACAAAGGGCATCGGAAAAGAGAACGCCCAGCGGATCGCTGTCAGAGACTCCCCCCCGGGAGAACCCTAAAGCGACCGCGTTCCCGCAGGGCAAGAGTCGGGCTGCAGGGGCCGGGGAGAACCCCAAGCGTCCCCGGCAGAACCCCGCTCACGTCACAGCTGGGGAATGAAAACGTGACACTTTTAGTAGATACAGGGGTGGCTCGCTCGGTCCTAAACACTTGCAAAGGGAAACGGGGTAATCAAAAATTAGGGATTATGGGTGCCACAGGAGGAAAAGAAACTAAGCCCTTTTTCCAGCCTATTAAATGTAGATTTGGTCCTCAAACTTTTATGCATAAATTTCTGTACGCGCCGATTCTCCTGTGCCGTTGTTGGGAAGAGATTTGTTAAGCAAATTACATGCAGAAGGTAACTTTCGAGCGTAACCACGTTCACGTGCAAATCCCTGAAGAGAAGGCGCTGGAGGCGCGAGGGGTTTCGTCACAGCAGGAAGCCGGAGAAGCCGCCCCGGGGATCCCTGACGAGGTGTTGGACACTTCTGTCTGGGCATCGGGGATACCCGGAAGACCAAAAGCGGCAGAACCGGTAAAAAGCGACCTAAAGCCAGGAGCAGAGCCGGCAAGACGAAAACAATACCCTATAAAACGGGAGGCAAGGAAAGGGTTAGAACCTTTGATAAAGAATTTTATGGACTATAAACTTTTGCGAGAATGGCAGTTGGAATTTAATTCCCCCACCCTCCCCATTAGGAAAACCTCACGCTGACACGTTATCGCTCAGTACGAGACTTTAGGGCCGTAGATCGGACAGTTCAGGACGTACGTCCTGTCGCAGCACATCCATGTACGTTATTAACGACCATCAGAGATGCTGATCGGTGGGTTGCGGGGCTGGGTTTGGAAGATGCTTTCTTCTGTATCCCTTTGGAAAGGGAAAGTCAGAAGGTGTTTGCTTTTGGGTGGGAAAGAAAACCACGACGGTGCTGGACTCTGCTTCCCCGAGGTTTTAGAAACAGCCCGACTGCTTTCGGAAACCAACTTGAGCTTGAGGAACGGCAAGGAAATAAGTCGTCTGCTACCTTGCTGCAATGCGTAGACGACATTCTTTTAGGAGCAGCGTCAGAAGAAGATCGTGCAAAGCGCGCAAGGGATTTTTGTCGAACTTTCCGGGATTTGCAGGATATCGAGTATCAACGGAAAAGGCGCCGATGAGTCAAACTGCTGTTACCTATCTAGGTTTTACTGTCTCTCGAGGAGAGCCGAGTCTTGGCAGGGACGGAGAGAGGCCGTTTGCCAAATACCCGAGCCCGACTCGAAGCGGGAATTGAGAACGTTCCTGGGAATGGCCGGGTGGTGTCGCCTGTGGATAATTAATTTCGGATTGCTCGCCAAACCTTTATACGAAGCCGTGAAGGGAACCGGGAACCTACTCGAATGGACACCGGAATGCCAAAAAGTCTTTCGATCGAATGAACCACGCATCGATGACTGCGCCAGCCCTTGGATTGCCCAGCTCGGAAGAGCCATTCGAGTTGTTTGTACGTGAGAGATGACATGTGGCTTTGGGAGTTTTAATCAAGAAAACAGGATCTTGGAAAAGGGCTACAGGAAAGAATAAATATACGGACCGACTCGAAATATGCCTTTGGTGTAGTTCATGCTCGCGGAACCATGTGGAAAGAAAGGGGATTATTGACCGCCCGAGGAACCCCAGGGAGATATGGACAATTAATAGGGAGATTATTAGAAGCTGTACGCTGGCCTAAGCACGTAGCCGTGGCGCATTGTAGAACCCACCAGCTTGGAAATACAGCTGCAGGAAAAGGGAGTCGAAAAGCGGATCTGTTTGCCAAACTGGTGGCGGAAAAAGAAATATTGGGGATATGGCTGGAAAAGTATCAGGCATTAAGACAGGCCCCAAAGTATTCTGGAACGGACAATCAGTTAATGAAAATAACTCAAGCAGAGAAAAATGACGAAGGATGGTGGGTACCCCCTGACCGAAAGGAAATGCTTCCTGAAGTAGTAACGCGGGAGTTACTGGGAAAGTTTTACTTTTGGGCCACACCCAAGCCCCAGGACTTCCCTTTCCCCCTGCAGCCCCCCGAAGGTTTGGGCATCCCCGTGCTGGGGGGCCGAGCTGAGCCCCCCGCATCCTCCAGCCCCGATCCTGCCCGCAGCTCCCCACTGCCCGTGCTGGCAGCACCGCCAGTCCCGTGGGGACCCCCCTCACCAGCACCCCCCGTCCCTGCGCCCACCCCGCCGCGGGGACCCCCCCCAGCCCCATGCACCATTCGGCCACACGTGTCCCGGTGCCTGTGTGCCACTCCGTGCACACGGGGTGCAGAGCAGGTGCCCACCCTGTGCCCCCACGCCAGGGGTCCCGCCTGCCCCTCTCCCTGCCCCGGGGTTTCACGGCGCGGTGGCCCCGGGCACTGGTGGCCCCATGGAGGGGGACAGGGACGCCCACATCTCCGACACCTGTTGCTCGCAGCCCTGGAACACCCACCCCCCAACAAACCACCCCCCAGGAGACCTCCCGGCTCTGCCGCGGCACGGCGCGGTGCCAGGGGGGCGAGGAGGGGGGCGGCTGCCACCCCGGTGCCCGGCTGTGGGGACGGTGCCTGGGTGAAGTGGGTGGTGGGGACGTCCCTGGCGTGGGGCAGCCGGACCCTCAGCAGTGTCCCCTCAGGAGTTTGCTGACCATACAGAACTGGGAGGAGTGGCCGACACACCAGGAGGCTGCGCTGCCATTCAGCGAGACCTGGACAGGCTGGAGAGTTGGGCAGAGAGGAACCAACTGAAATTCAACAAGGGCAAGGGTAGGGTCCTGCACCCAGGGAGGAATAACCCCAGCACCAGTACAGGTTGGGGGTGACCTGCTGGGAAGCAGCGCTGCGGAGAAGGACCTGGGAGTGCTGGTGGACAAGCAGCTCTCCATGACCAGCAGCGTGCCCTCGTGGCCAAGAAGGCCAATGGTGTCCTGGGGTGCATGGAGAAGAGCGTGGCCAACAGGTCGAGGGAGGTTCTCCTCCCCCTCTGCTCTGCTCTGCTCTGGTGAGGCCACAGCTGGAGTTCTGTGCCCAGGTCTGGGCTCCCCAGTTCCAGACAGACAGGGAACTACTGGGGAGAGTCCAGCGGAGGGCTGCGAGGATGAGGAGGGGCCTGGAGCATCTCTGGTGTGAGGAAAGGCTGAGAGAGCTGGGGCTGGTTAGCCTGGAGAAGAGAAGGCTGAGAGGGGATCTGATCAACACTTATCAATATCTAAAGGGTGGGTGTCAAGAGGAAGGGGCCAGACTCTTCTCAGTGGTGCCCAGCGACAGGACAAGGGGCAACGGGCACCAACTGGAACACAGGAAGTTCCACCTGAGCATGAGGAAAAACTTCTTCCCTCTGCGGGTGACCGAGCCCTGGGACAGGCTGCCCAGAGAGGTTGTGGAGTCTCCTTCTCTGGAGAGATTCCAAACCCGCCTGGACGCCATCCTGTGCAACCTGCTCTGGGTGATCCTGCTTTGGCAGGGGGCTGGACTGGGTGATCTCCAGAGGTCCCTGCCAACCCCACCAGTCTGGGGTTCTGGGGTTCTGTGACCCCTCCCTGCCTGCACCGGGGACCACGGGACAGCAGCTCAGTCCAGCCTTGCCGCGCTGCCTCTGGGGGAGCGGGGCACTGGGGGGCCATTGGAGCACAGCACCCACCCCCCGACTCTGGTGTGCACTCCCCCACCCAGGATGGGGACCTGGGGACCACCCCCCAGCCCCAGCCTGGCCCCGCTCAGCCGGTAACCGGAGCCGGTGCCGGCTGCCGCAAAGGTGACACCATCAATAATTGAGTGGGCAGCAGGGCTCAGCACCGCTCGGGGCCACACAGGCCTGCCGCCTGCCTGCTGCCTGCCTGCTGCCTGCCTGCTGCCTGGAGCGTGGGCACAGGTAGGTGCCACCCCTCACTGCGGCTGGGGACCCCCAACAGCCCAGGGTGTGGGAAGCGGGGCACAGTGTGGGGTGCAGGTTTTAGGGTGCAGGATGTGGGGCACAGCAAACTGGGCTGAGGGGGGTATGAGGGGCCGTGCCGGACAGTGACCCCCCCCCCCTCAGGGCAGCCCCACAGCCTGGCACCCCTCAGCCCCGGTGCGGGGACCCCCACGGCACCCCGGGGTGCCCCAGCGTCCAGGGAGAGGCGTTGCTGGGGGGCGCAGAGCACTGCCAGCTCATGGCACGAGTGGGAGCTGTGGGCTGGCACCCTGGAGGGGGGCACCCCCCGCCCCCCAGCATCCCCCGTGGGGGCCCCTTTCCGCAGCCTCACCGTCCCCCCCGTGCTGCGATGGTGTCGCCGGCGATTGCCCTGGCCTTCCTCCCCTTCCTCGTCACCCTGCTGATCCGCTACCGGCACTACCTGGTGCTGCTGTACCGGGCGGTGCTGGCGGCCTGGCTGCGGGACCGGCTCACCGGCGTGCCACGGGAGCAGCGCGCCTTCCAGTACCTGCTGGCCCACGCCATCCCCGGCGACCCCCGGCACGTCCTGCAGACCTTCGACCAGTGGAGCTACCGCTGCGAGCACCTCAGCTGCGTGGGGCCCGTCAAAGGTAAGCGCGGCCCTCACCCGCCTGCGCCGCGGGGATCCCGGCACCGGGCACGGCACCGATGGCACGGCTGTGGCACCGCCAGCGCAGCCATGGCACTGTTGGTGCGGCCACGGCATCGTTGACCCAGCCGTGGCATCACTGGCGCGGCCATGGCACCGTTAGCACGGCCACAGCTCCGCTGGCACAGCTGTGGCACTGTTGGTATGGTCATACTATCATTGGCACAGCCGCGGCACCATTGACATGGCCATGACATTGTTGGCACAGCCGTGGCACTGTTGGCATAGCCACGGCATCATTGGCACCACCACAACGTTGTTGGTATGGCCATACTATCATTGGCAGGGCTGTGGCACCATTGACATCGGTGTGGCCATGGCACCGCTGGTACGGCCATGGCATCGGCGCAGCCGTGGCACTGCCGGTACAGTCCCGGCACCACCGTCAGGGCTTTACGCCCCCAGCACGGCTGGGGACATGGGGGCGGGCTGGGGACACGGGCAGCGTCAGCACAGCCATCCACCTCCCTTGTGCCGTGCCCTCTGCCCCCCTTGGCGCTGGCCCCGGGGAACCGCCGGCACCTTCCCCCCGTCCTGGCAGTCCCGGCAACCCGACCCTGCCTAGGGCAGGGGGTACGGGGGGTGCAGCCCCCCAGGGTGCTGAGGGGTGCTGGCCGTGGCAGGGAGGATCGTGGAGCGGCTGCTGTACGAGCGGGCACCGCAGCGGGTGCTGGAGCTGGGCACCTACTGCGGCTACGGCACGGTGCTGCTGGCACAGGCGCTGCCCGCGGGCGCCCGCCTCTACACCGTGGAGGGCAATCCCCGCCACGCCGCCGTGGCCGAGAAGGTCATCCGCCTGGCCGGCTTCGACGAGCAGACGGTGAGCACCGCGCCCGGTGGGGGGAGAGCCTGGCTCTTGCCGGGGAGGAGAGGGGCGGGGGGGGGGGGGCCCTTCCCCGGCACCCAGGGGCTGAGGGGGTCCCGTGCAGGTGGAGCTGATTGCGGGCCCCTCGGCGGAGGTGATCCCCCGGCTGCGGGAGCAGCACGGCCTGCCCAAGGCCGACTTCGTCTTCATGGATCACGGGAAGCGCTGCTACCTGCGGGACCTGCGGCTGCTGGAGACCCACCAGCTGCTGGCCCAGGGGGCCACCGTGCTGGCCGACAACGTCCTCTTCCCCGGGGCGCCCCACTTCCTACAGTACGCCAAAACCTGCGGCAAATACCGCTGCAAGGTGCACCGCGCCAGCCTCGAGTACTTCCGCGCCATCCCCGACGGCGTCGCCGAGCTCTGTTACACCGGTAACGGCTGAGCCGGGCGGGGAAGATCCTGCCTCGCGGTGAGCGCCGTCACCGAGGGGAGCGCCGGGTCGCCGACTAACCGCGCTCGGCCGTAAACACGGGCTCTGGAGGAAACGCTGTGGCTGCTGTGGTCTGTGGTGGGGCGCGGCGGTGGGAGCAGCAGGGCAGGTGGAAAGGGGGGGCCCTCGTGCCCCATACGGCTCCTGCCCACGCAGGAAGGTCGGTGTGAGACGCCGGGGAAGCGCGGCAGAGAGCCTGGCTCTCCCCGGCAGGTGCAGACCCCCGCGGCTCTCAGAGCCCGCCCTGGTACGCCTCAGACACCAGATTTGGGGGCTGACTTCTTAAAAACGGAATTTATTAGAAAAAACGCTGCCCCCCCGCCGTGCCAGGCGCTCCCCAGCATCTCTGTGGCCCCCCAGGCGGCTTCACCCCGAGCCCCCCCCGCCCCACGCAGCCCCCGGCGCGGCCACGGCAGGAGGAGCTTCACCAAACCGCGCCCCAGAGCCGCGGCGGGCGAGGGCTCCCCCCAGCCTCCTCCCGTCCCCAGGCTCCGGTTTGGCCCGGCCGCGGCAGGGTCAGATCATCCACTGGTCCTGATCCTGCTCTGCCCCCTCCATGTCCACCTGGGAAGGGGAAAGGGGTGAGACCCCCCCACACCCCCACGCAGGGGCCGTTCCCCATTCCCTCCCTCTCCTCCGAAAGGCAGGGAGACCCGGAGAAGGACCCGGCAGAGGGTGGAGCGGAGACAATCCCCGGGGCTCACCCTCGGGCTCCCACGCACCGCACCCCCCCGCTTTGAGGTCCTGGGGGGGGGGGAAGCAGGGACACGGGCCGGTGCCCCCAGCCCCTCTATTTACCTCATTAATCTCCCCGTCATCGGGAGACTCGTTATAATCGTTCATCTCGTCCATATCCTGCATGTCCTCGTCATCCTCCGAGTCCTCTTCGCTGTCTTCATCGTCCTCGTCGTCCTCCTCCTCCTCCTCGTCGTAATGCTGTGGATACGGCAGCTCCAGCGCCCCGCCGGCCCCCCCGCGGGCTTTACGCCGCACCGGCCCCTCAGACCCCCCGCCCTGACCCCCGCACCCACCTCGGAGGCCGGTTTCCCTATGGGCACCAGGTTGTTGTCCTTCTCGGCGATGCTCTGGAGCTGGAGAGGGAAGAGAAGGGGGAGGCAGGTGAGCACCCCAGCAGCTCCGTGACCACCCTGGCACGGCTCCCCACCAGCAAACCAGCCCTTCCCGCCCGGCTGTCGGCCCCTCGAGCGCTTGCGCCGCTTCCTATTCCTGGCTGGCGGCTGCCAGAGGAGTCCTGCTGCCCCCCTGCACGTCCCGGGCGAGGGGCAGGCAGGGGAGGGTGGCTGCAGGCAGCTGCCTGCGCTCCCTGGCACAAGGCAGGGTGGTCCCCAAGACACAGGAACCCCCAGGGCAGAGGGGTGTCCCTGCACGTGGCCTGAGGGGCGTAAGCAGAGCTCGAACACAGAGATTTTCTTTTTTTATAAGAAACTGAGCCAAATGTGAGGGGTCCCTTCAGCCAAGCGCAGCCACTGCAGATAATTAAAGCTCAATTAAAATACTCCAGCACCTCCCACCCAGAGGGACTCAGATTTCTCCCCAGTGCAGAGCTTTTAATTATTGATTGAAATTATTTTATTTCATTAGAATCATTTAATCACGGAGATTTATTTTTTTTTTTAAACTTTAATCAAAGGGATGTGTTTCCCCCGTGCTCAGGGGCTGGCTCACGGGATCAGAAACCGCCCCCGCCTTCCTCGGGAGAAGGTTGGTTAATTAATTAATTAATTGGGGCTGCTGAAGGGGCCTCGGTTCAGCACCGGCTCTTCCCTCAGCCCCCGCAGAAAACGGGGAACTCCGGGCCGCGGGAGGTGACCGAGCGGCCCCGCACCGAGCCGGTGTGCCACAACGGCCCACGGGCCGGCTGCGAGACCGGCGGTGCCCGGAACCGCAAAACCCCCTCAGAAAAAAATAAAATAATAAAAATAATAATTAAAAAAGGCCGGAAACGCCAAAAGGGCTGGGGGAGCAGCGCACGGGACCGGCCCCGGGCACCCCCCCCCCAGCCGGGCCTGGTGCTGCAGCCGGGGCCTGGGGCCTGGGCCTGGGCCCCCCCCCCCCGCCACCCCCGGCCCCACACCTCCACCGGGGCCCACCCAGGCCTGGTGCTGCTGCTCCTGCTGCTGCAGCTCGGTCTCGTCCACGCAGGGCCGGTCGAGGTTGAACCAGAGGGACTCGGTGACGCGGGGCAGCAGCGAGGGGAACAGCGTAGCCATGGCGGGACGGGCCGCCGCCCACCCGGAAGTACAACCCGACCCGCGGTTCCCCCCCCGGAAGTAATTGGGAGACCCGCCTCGCGGCACGGAGCATGCGCGGAGGGACGGGCGCGTCCGGCCAGGCCACGCCCACAACGGAAGGCTAGGGGCGGGGCGAGGAAGGGGCGGGGCTACTCACGGCGGGGCGGGGCCGAGGGCGGGGTCAGCGAGCGGGGCGAAGCCTGATTGACAGCTGGGGGCGTCCGACCCCGGGGAGCGGCATCCGTGACCCCCCCGGGGCATCGGTGACCGCTGGGGGGCATGTCACCCCCATGGGGGGTATCTGTGACCCCCGTAGGGTATGTGCCCCCCCCCTTGGGGCATCTGTGACCCATGGGGGGTATCTGCCTCCTCAGGGCATCTGTGACACCCCCCCCCCGGGGCACCTCTGACCCCAGTGGGGGGTATCTGCCCCCTCCCCGGGGCATTTGCGACCCGCAGGGGCATGTCTGCCCCCCCACTGCGGCACCCCAGAGGTGTCTGCCCCCAGGATCTACCTGCCCCCCCAGGGGAACGTCTGACACTGGGGGGGTTCTGCCCCCCACCCCCGGGGCCATGGGTGACCCGTGAGGGTCTCTGCCCCCTTGGGGGTATCTGTGACCCCAATGGGGGGTACCTGCCCCCCCGCACCCCCCCACGGGGGCACCTGTGATCCCATGGAGGTTCCTGCCCCCCCCCAGGGGCATCTCTTACCTACTGGGGTGTCTCCCCCCCCCAGGGCATCTATGGGGACCCTGTGGCACCCGGGGGTCGGATCCTGCCCCTCGTGCTGGTGTTGGGACGTGGGGCCACCTCCCCGCCGTGGCTGCCCCCCCTCCCCAGGGTGGGAAGACAAAACAAATCGAGTGGATTTTGGCCGGTGCTGGCCCCAGCCTGGCGCCAGGAGGCCAGAGCCTGGCTCCACGCAGGGCTGGGGGGGCCGGAGCAGGCGCGGGGATCACCCCAGGACACGCCAGGGCGGCGGGGCGCGGCGCCCCATCCCGCCCGTGCCCGTGGGCGCTGCCTGACCCGCCGTGCCCGGCCACAGCAGCGGGCGACGTCCCGTGATCGGCGGCCAAGGGTTGCGCCGCACCGCGACCTTTGAGATGAGCCGCGCTCGCCCCGCGGCACCCGGCGCCCGGCACCCCCCCAGGTAAGAGCCCCGACGCTCCGCCGGTGGTCCCGGCCAAGGGCTGGCGGTGACAGTGCGCCGTCACGCTCCCACGTGCCACGCGGGGGACTTTGTCCTCGCCGCGTCCCTGAGGGGACCCACGGTGCCGGTGCTCCCGCCCGGGAGGCTGGGTGCCGCCGTCCTGACCCCCCCGGTGCCGCCAGCAGGGCGATGGCAGCCACGCGGGTGCTGCTGCTGGCGCTCGTGGCCTGGCCGGCTGCCGCGGCGCAGGACTCGCTGCTCAACATCTGCATGGACGCCAAGCACCACAAAACGGAGCCCGGCCCCGAGGGGCAGCTCTACGGGCAGGTACGGTCCTCGCCCGCCGCCCCGGCACCCGCCAGCATCGCCGGCCATGGCATCACCGGGCCGGACCCCGGCGCTGCCGTGGCGGGGGTCCTACGCCCCGGCGGGGTGTCCATCACACCCCGTGGGTGCCGGTGCTTTCCCCGGCACGCCTGGCACCCCACCCCATGCCGGGATGCGGCGGTGGGTCCCGGCTGAGCCCCGGCTGCCCCGGCGCAGTGTGCCCTTTGGAAGGAGAACGCCTGCTGCACCGCCAACACCAGTTTGGAGGCTCACCAGGACCAGTCCTACCTGTACAACTTCAACTGGGACCATTGCGGGGCCATGCCCGAGAAGTGCAAGCGTCACTTCATCCAGGACACGTGTCTCTACGAGTGCTCCCCCAACCTGGGGCCCTGGATCGACCAGGTGGGTGCAGGACCCCCCACCCACCCACCCAACCGCCGGGGGGGTGGGGGGGGAGCCGGGAGGTCCCCAGGGTGAACTGGGATGAACTGGGATGAACTGGGATGAACTGGGGTGCCGCCGCAGGCGGACACCAGCTGGCGTAAGGAGCGGATCCTGCACGTGCCGCTGTGCCGGGAGGACTGCGAGCAGTGGTGGGAGGACTGCCAGGACGCCGTCACCTGCAAGGTCAACTGGCACAAGGGCTGGAACTGGACCACAGGTCAGTGGGGGGGCGTGGGGACCCCCCCCTCCTCGGGGCCAGACCCCCCTGTGGGTCCCCGGTCACCCCCTGTCTTGCCGCAGTGGGGGGGGGGTGGCTGCATCCCCCCTCCCCGGTGGCTGTGAGTGGGTCGGGGGGGGGGTGAGAGTCCCCATGGGGGGGGTGACAGTGACAGCGACAGTGGGTGCCGGCAGCTGGGTGGGGACCCCCAGAGTCAACCCCCCCCTCGGCAAAGGACCCGTCGGGACCCCGACACTCCCCACGCGCAGGGGAACGCCACCCTCTGCCCCAAAGACCCCCCCCCTCACAGGTCGCCCCCTCCCTTCCCGCAGGCACCAACCAGTGTCCCCAGGGTGCCATGTGCCAGAAGTTCAAGTACGTCTTCCCCACCGCCGCCGACCTCTGCGAGCAGGTCTGGTCCCACTCCTACCGCTACACCACCCACCGCCGCGGCAGCGGCCGCTGCATCCAGATGTGGTTCGACCCCGCGCAGGGGAACCCCAACGTCGCCGTAGCTCGGTACTACGCCCGTGGTGCCGCCGTGGCCCCCCCCGGCCCCCCGCTCCTCGTCCTGCTGGCCCTGCTGCCCCTCGCCCTCCTGGCCTTGCTCTGAGCAGGGGCAGCTGCAGGCAGGAGCGGGCAGCGGATGGGCAGGGGGGGGGGGTGTCCGGGCTGCCCCGTGTCCCCCCCCCCCTCCCCCCGTGGGATGTCCCCAGGCTGCACCGGCCGCTGTGTCCCGTCCCCCCCCCAATAAATGCTCCTGCCCCACTCAGTGTCGGGGTGCCGTGGGGCTGGGGGAGGCGGGATGGGGGGCACCCATCTCGGGGACCCCCCCGTTTATCCATCCCGACCCGCCGGGCTGCGTGGCATTGCCCCCCGAACCCCCACACCCGGCAAAGCGGGGGGCACGGGGCTCCCCGCCGCTGGGACACGGGGGACGGGACACCCCCCCCCCAGGGCCGGGGCACACGGCTGTCCCGGGGGTCCTGCCGGCCCGGAGCCCTCCCGGCTGCCCCCCGCCCCGCTCCTGGCCCCCCTCGCAGCCCGGTGCCCGGCTCCCCGGTGCTGCCGGTCCCGGTGCCCGCTCCTGCCCTCGGCCCAGCCCGGTTTCCCCGGCCCCCCCCCGGCTCCACGGCCCCGGCCCGCTGCCCCCCCTGCCCTTCCCGGTCTCCATCCGGTGCTCCCCGTCCCTCGGTGCTGCTGCCGGGCTCCCCGGTGCTCCCCATCCCCCGGTGTGCCCCATCCCCCGGTGCTCCCGGTCCCCCCGGTGGTCCTCATCCCCCGGTGTGCCCCATCCCCCGGTGCCGCTGCTCGCCCCCCGGTGCTGCCGGTCCCCCCGGTGCTCCCCATCCCCCGGTGCTCCCGATCCCCCCGGTGCTCCCCATCCTCCAGTGCTCCCCATCCCCCGGTGTGCCCCATCCCCCGGTGCCGCTGCTCGGCCCCCGGTGCTGCCCGTCCCCCCGGTGCTCCCCATCCCCCGGTGCTCCCGGTCCCGCCGGTGGTCCCCATGCCCCGCTGTGCCCCATCCCCCGGTGCTGCCCGCCCCCCGTGTGCCCCATCCCCCGGTGGCCCCCCCGCTGCTCCCCATCCCCCGGTTACCGCTCATCCCCCCCCCCCCCCAACGCCACCGCCCGTCTCCCCGGTGCTCCTGCCCGCCCCCTCCCGTTTTTCCCCGCCCCCTCCCGTTTCTCCCCGCCCCCTCCCGGTGCTCCCCGCCCCCTCCCGCCCCCCTCCCGGTGCTGCCCCCGCCCGCCCAGCGCGGAGCGCGGCCCCGGTGGCGGAGCATGGCGGGTGCGGGGGGGCCGGCGCCGCCCTGGTACCACCGGGACCTGAGCCGGGCCGCCGCCGAGGAGCAGCTGGCGCGGGCCGGGCGGGACGGCAGCTTCCTGGTGCGGGACAGCGAGAGCGTGGCGGGGGCCTACGCGCTCTGCCTGCTGTGAGTGGGGGGCACCGGGGGGAACCGGGGGGGGCAACGGGGGGGGAACGGGGGGGGCACCGGGGGAGCACCGGGGGGGAACCGGGGGGGATCCGGCGGGGAACCAGAGGGGGCACCGGGGGGGCACCGGGGGGAACTGGGGGGGATCCGGCGGGGAACCAGAGGGGGCACCGGGGGGAACTGGGGGGGATCCGGCGGGGAACCAGAGGGGGCACCGGGGGGAACTGGGGGGGATCCGGTGGGGAACCAGAGGGGGCACCGGGGGGGCACCGGGGGGAACTGGGGGGGATCCGGCGGGGAACCAGAGGGGGCACCGGGGGGAACTGGGGGGGATCCGGCGGGGAACCAGAGGGGGCACTGGGGGGGCACCGGGGGGGCACCGGGGGGGATCCGGCAGGGAACCAGAGGGGACACCGAGGGGGAACCGGAGGGAGCACCTAGGGGGGCACGGGGGGGGCACCGAGAGGCACTGGGGGGGTGCGGTGAGGGGGGGCTGGGGGAGATGTGAGGGGCACCGGGGGGCAGGGGAGCACCGGGGGGCCGGCAGGGGAGCACCGACGAGGTAGCCGGGGGTGCATGGGGGGAGAATGAGAAGTAGCGGGGGGGCACTGGGGGGAGCGTCGGGGGGGTCCGGGGGGCACCAGGGGAGATCTGGGGGGCACAAGTACGGTGTCGGGGGGGGGGACACCAACGGGGCATCGGGGGGAATCAGGAGGGGCACTGGGGGGGTCTGGGGCAGATCTTGGGGGAGCAGTGGAGGGGATCTGGGGGAGCACTGGGGGGCACCTCGGGGGGGGGGCACTGACACCCAGAGGGCAGTGGGCACAGGGGGACCCGACATGGGGGTCACCGGCACTATGGGGGGACCGGGCACCGGGGGGAAACGGGGACAGGGGGGCTGGGATAGCGCGGGGAGTGGCGGGACAGGGAGTGGGCGGGTGGGAGTCTGGGGGGGGACAGGCAGGGGGAGACGCGGGGGGCACTGGCACTGCCGGGGGACGGGGCACCGGGGGCTGGTGGCACCCGCGCTGGGCTGGGGGTCCCAGGGGACCGGGCACTGGGGGCTGGGGGGAGCTGGGCTGGCTCTGGGGGGGCTGGGGCACCCACCCTGCCACCACAGGGGTCTGCCAGGATGGGGACTGTCCCCCACCCCGCACTTTTGGGGTCCCTGAGCCTCCCCATGGGGCTGGGGGGCACCAGCCCCTGCCCTCATATCTGGGGGGTCCCCAGCCCAGAGGGGTGCTGGGGGGATGGCTCTGTGCCCATGCGTCACACTGGGGGGGTCGGCAGCTCTTGCGGCAGTGCCGGGGTCCCTGGGGTGCTGCCACCCCCTGCCCGGTGGCGGTGCCAGCCCTGGGGCTGAGCGCGCGGTGGCACCGGGGCAGCAGCCCAGCCGTCGCCGTGCAGCGGGGCTCGGCCACCCCACCGTCCCCCGGGTCTGGCCGGCACCTCGGCGTGTCGGTGGCACGGCTCAGCACCGTGCCGGGGTGCTCCCGGGGTGCGCCACCGGCTCTGCTTGGGGCCGGCTGCCTGTGCCGGTGCCAGGCCCTTGATGTGGTTGTGGGGCAGGCGGTGCGGTGCGAGGGCACCTCGAAATGAGGCTTTTCCGCTCCCCACGAGCCCACGGGCGCCGGCAGCCGCTGGCTCCTGGCGGCAAATGAGGGAGAACCAGGAGTTTGCCGCGAGCCGGCCTGCCCTGGCCTGGGGCTCTGCCGTGTGCCGTGCCGGTGCAGGGCGTGCAGCCTCTGCGGTGGCACCGTCCTCCTTCCCTGTGGCCCGTGGCTCACGCAGATTCGGTTTCCCGGCCACGTGGGTGCAGCGTGGCCGTGGCCGCCGGCTCCCTGCCGCGAAGCCGGGGTGGCGAGCGGTACCGGGGGCACGGCACCGGTGGCACGGCAGGGGGAGAGCACGCCTCGCCGCTGCCACTACCGGCACCCAACAGTGCCGCGGGGCTGGGGGACGCATGGGGCGCCTGGGTGGGTGGCAGGGGACTGCAACCGGGCTCTTGGCGCAGGTGCCTGCGTAAGGGGGGTCCGGCACCGGCGTCTCGCCCTGCCTGGCCTGCGGCTGGCGGTGGGAACGTGGCGTCCCCGGTGTCCCCCCGGTGCCGCTGGCCCTGGCAGGCCACCTGGCCCGGCTGTGGCTTTTCCCTGGGCCTCACGGGCTCCGGCCTCCACTGCCAGCTCGGTGCTGCCGGCCCGGCTGTGGGTGCCGCGTGGCCACGCCGAGGGCCGGGACCCTGCAGCAGGGCAAAGCCCGGCACGGGGATGCCATGGCGGGCGGCTACGCCGGACCCTGCTGCGGTGAGGACCGCTGGGGGTCCAAGCCCGGGCGGTGGGCAAGAGCGTGCCGCGGCCCCACCGAGCAGCCCCCTTGCCGACGCAGGGGCGGCCGGGGCTGCTGGGCTGTCGACAGCCGCTGCCGGGGCCTAAAAATAGCTGCGGGGGCAGGAGGAGGAAAGGGAACTGCGCCGGGATCCCGGCAGCGCCGTCTTCCTTTAACCCTCCCGCTGACACGCCGCGGCCTCCGCCGGGCTGGCCGTGGCACACCGGGGCTTCACCGGAGCGAGCGGTGCCGGCACGCAGCAGCGGCACCCCAGGAGCGCTGGCATCGCCGGTTGGCGGCTGGCGAGCGATGCCGGTGGGACGGACCCCCCGCAGTGCCCCACGGGAGGACTGGGGGGCTGAGCCCCCACCCCGGCTCTCTGCTGGTTCGTGGGACGGCAGTGCCAAGGTGGTACCGGCGGGCGCGGGGTACCCCCCTCGCTGCGATGCCCGCACCCCCATCTTGGCACGCAGTGGGGGAGGGCGGTGGGTGCCCCCCTCTCCGGGGGCACGGGCGGCAGTGGGTGCAGGGGTGGTCCCCGCTGTGCCGGCTTGGCTGCGGCGGGATGCCGGCTGGCGCGGCAGAGCCGGCGGGGAGCCCTGGCGCTCGCCGGCAGCCGCGCTCCCACATAATGGCTCTTTGTGCTGGCAGCCCCGGCGTGAGCCCGGCGCTCCCCGGCCCCCTGGGATTATTCACCAAAATAGCAGCCGGGAGCGGCACGGGGCTGGGCGGCCGGGGTTGGCCCCCCCCGGACGGTGTTTGTGGGGGTTCCCTGCAGCCCCCCCAGCTGGGGTCCTCCGTGCCAACCCCTGTGCTGGGGGTCCCTATAGGCCCCCCAGGGTTACCCAGAGACACCCCTGTGCTCCCCCTCAATGGGGACTTTTACGGCCCCCCCTTACCCCCCCAATTTGGGGTTCCCCATACCGACCCTGTGCTGGGGTTCCCCATGCACCCCCCAGCACCCCACATTGGGGTTCCTGCTATGGAGACCCCGACTGTGCTTCAGGGCTTCCCGCAGAGACCCCCCCAGCTGGGGGGCTGTGTGTGCCCCCCCATCCCCCCAGCTGGGGGTCCCCAGACAGAGCCCCCTGACACCAGGTTGGGGTCTTCCATGTTGACCCCCCCCAGGATTCCTTTGAGCTGGGGACCCCCCAGATCCCTCAGCAGCGATTTCCCACATGGACCCCTTTACCCCACCCCCCCCCAGGGAGGGTTTTCCATATAGCCCCCCCCCCCCCGAGAGGGTTCTCATTCAGCCCCCCCCAAGTCGGGGGGTTCCCCATGGCCCCCCATGACCCCTGCCTGGGCACTGGGGCACCCAGGAGCAGCCCCAGTGCTGGGGGAGTGGGTGCTGCACCCGCGGGGTGATGGGGTGCAATGCCTGCCATGGGGGGGGGGGGGGGTCGTGTCCACGGGGGGGGGGGCAGAAATGGGGGATCCCCTTTCTGGAGCCCGTGGGAGGATGCTCGCGCCGTGCCCCCGCTCGCTGGGGTGGGCGACGGGGGAGTGGGTGGCACCGGGGGACCCGGCGTTGCGGGGTAGGGGGGCACCGGGGGACCCGGCACAACACCCCCTCCACGGACACGGTAGCAGGGGACGCAGCCCGGCCCCGGTCCCCCAGCGCCCTGGCGGGGTGTCACCGTGCCGGGGACGCCGCAGCTGAGCTGACAGGTGGCCGTGGCACGGTGACAGCCTCCATGGTCACGGTGACCTCTGCGAGGGCTGTGGCGGGGGGCCAGCCCGGGAGACACCGTCCCTGCCGCCGGCACCGGGGAGGGGGTGTCCGGCCGTGCCGGGGGTCCCGGCTCCCGGCGTCCCCCCGCTGCGGAGGGGACAGGCGCGGGGTCCCGGTCCTGCTCCCCGTGCCCGCTGGCGTCGGCACCCCGTCTCTCAGCGCCGCCCGTCGCCCCCTGCCCCGGGATCGCGTCCCCGGTTCCTGTGAGCTTCCATTGAAAAATAAATTGCTTCCTGGCCTCCCGGCTGCCAGCGCCTGCCTGCTCCTGCCTGCTCCTGCCTGCTCCTGCCGGTGGTGCGGGCAGGGGACGCCCGCTCTGGCACAGGGATGGGCAGCAGGGCCGGGATCCGCGGCGTGGGATGGGGCAGGCTGGGGGGCTGCCCGGGGACGTGGGTGTGGATTGGTGGGGGGGCCCTTGGAGCAAGCCGGGGGACCCCCAGCACCCACCTGGGACCCCCAGCACCCATCCCACAGGCATTTTCCCACGGGGGCCGGGCTGAGACCTGGCAGCTCATTGCATGCCACGGGCAATGGTGGTACCGGAGCCGCTTCTCCCTGCGGCCGCTCGTGCCTGGCCGGTGACACGGGGATCCGGCAGGACGGGTGCCTGGTGTCCCCCCGGGGCTGGGGGGGCCGTGCAGGCAGGGAGGGGATGCTCCCCCCCCCCAGCATCCTCTGCCTGACGCCCCCCCGGCTGCCCGCAGGTTCCAGAAGCACGTCCACACCTACCGCATCCTGCCCGACGAGGAGGACTTTCTGGCCGTGCAGGTGGGAGTGCCCCCCCGCCCCGTGACACAGGCCACCCTCGGCTCTTCGGGAGCGGGGTCCCCCCCCGCAGGGGGCAGCTGGGGGGGGTCCTGGCACAGGCTGCGGAATGTCGGGGTGCTGGGACCCCCAGCCCGCACCGGGCTCCTGCTGGGGGGTGCTGGGTGTGTGTGTGGGGTGCTGGGTGGGCACAGCACCCCATTTACAGCCCCTCGCCCAATGTGTGCCGGGGCGGGGGGGGTGTCCCATAGCGGGGCTCGGCCTCGGCCCTGTGCCACGAGCGTGCCCGGCTCTCCGGCACAGCCGGGCGGCTCCGCTGCTCCCGTTGTGGCTGGCCGGCACGCCGGGTATTTTTAGAGCAACAGAACCCGCTTTGTGCCGGCCGGGCAGGCAGGAAAAAGCCACCCCCGGGAGGGAGGGGGCCGAGGGATGGCCGCTGCCTGCACCCTGCTGCCTGCACCCTGCTGCCTGCACCCTGCTGCCTGCACCCTGCCAGCCCTCCCGGCACGCAGCCGTTGCATCGCGGCGGGATCCCACGTGCGCCAGGGCCCGCTCCCCACGGGGCTCAGCCTTGGAGCTGTGGGGTCAGCCCCCCATCCTGCACGGGGAGGGGGGGGATGTCCCTGCACGGGGGGGTCCGGGTGACCCCTCCGGCGGGTGCTGAGGGTCCCCGTGTCCCCACAGACGTCGCAGGGGGTGCAGGTGAGGCGCTTCAAGACGCTGAGCGAGCTGATCGCCCTGTACCTGCAGCCCAACCAGGGGCTGGTCTGCACCCTCCTCTTCCCCGTCGAGAGGGAGAAGGAGAAGGAGAACGCGGAGGACAGGGACTACTCGGGTATGGCGGGGCGACGCGGGGGGCTGGGTGGGGTCCTGGGACCCCCGGTCCCTGCGGGGGCGGTGACTGATCCCCCCCCCCCATCACCCCACTGCAGATGGAGAGGATGAAAAGCCGCCGTTACCGCCGCGCTCCGGCTCCACCAGCTTCTCCGGCACCTCGGCAGGGCTCAGCCCCACCAGCCTGGGGCCGGCCGTGCCGGAGGGGGCGGCGGAGAGGTGAGGGTCTGCACCCCTGCCTGTGCCCTGCCTGTTCCCTGCCCGTCCCTGCCGGCTCCTCACCCTCCACGCTCCCTCCCTGCAGCACCAACGGCCTGAGCAGCATCTCCCACGAGTACCTGAAGGGCAGCTACACGCTGGACCTGGAGGCGGTGAAGGGGGGGGCCAGCAGCCTCCCCCACCTCAACAAGACCCTCGTCACCTCCTGCAAACGGCTGCACAGGTGGGCGCTGGACACCCGGAGGGACGGACGGACGGACGGACGGAGGGTCGGCCGTGCCGCCTGCTGAGCCCGTTCCTCTCGCCCTCCCCAGCGAGGTGGACAAGGTGCTGGCGGGGCTGGAGATCCTCTCCAAGGTGTTCGACCAGCAGAGCTCCCCCATGGTCTCCAAGATCCTGCAGCAGGTGAGGGGGGCGCGGGGACACGGCGGTGCCACCCCCACACGCACACACACACCCCCCCCGGGGGGCCGTGCCCACGGACACGCCACGGCACCGTCCACGGGGACGCGTGGGTGATGGGAAAGCCAGGTCCCATCCTGCCCTGCCCCATGGTGCCGGGGGGTCCTGTCCCTCTGGGGGGCTGTGATGGATCTGGGGGTCCCATCCTGCCCTGCCCCATGGTGCCGGGGGGTCCTGTCCCTCTGGGGGTCCCATCCTGCCCCGTTCCACAGTGCTGGGGGGGTCCCATCCTGCCCCATCTCATGGTGCTGGGGGGGTTCTGCCCCTCCGGGGGGGCGGGGATGGATCCGGGGGTGCCGTCCTGGTGCTGCGGCAGTGCCGGGCCGGCCGTGACGTGCCGGGGGTCTCAGACGGCGGGGCAGAGCGGGGAGCAGGAGCTGGAGAGCCTGGTGCTGAAGCTCTCCGTGCTGAAGGATTTCCTCTCCAGCATCGAGAAGAAGGTGGGGCGGGGGTGCTGGGGGTGCTGGGGGTGCTGGGGGCGGGGGTCCGGGTGGGGGTCCGGGTGGGGGTCCGCACCAGGTCCTGTGCCAGGATACAGCCGGGGCACAATCCGGGTGGTGCCAGGGCCAGAACGAGCTGCCTGGGTGGCACGGGGGGGGGGAGGCGCTGGGGGGGACTGGGGGGTGATGGAACTGGGGGGCACTGGGGGGCTATTGGGGCTTTTGGGGCTGGGGGGTGATGGAACTGGGGGGCACTGGGGGGGCTGGGGGCACGGGGGGCTGTTGGGGCTGGGGGGTGATGGAACTGGGGGGCACTGGGGGGCTATTGGGGCTTTTGGGGCTGGGGGGTGATGGAACTGGGGGGCACTGGGGGGGCTTTTGGGGCTGGGGGGTGATGGAACTGGGGGGCACTGGGGGGGCTTTTGGGGCTGGGGTGACTGGGGGCACTGGGGGGGCCAGTGGAGCTGGAGGCACTGGGGGGGCTGGGGGCACTGGGGGGCTTTTGGGGCTGGGGGATGATGGAACTGGGGAGCACTGGGGGGGCTGGGGGCACGGGGGGGCTGGGGGCACGGGGGGGCTTTTGGGGCTGGGGGGTGATGGAACTGGGGGGCACTGGGGGGGCTGGGGGCACGGGGGGCTGTTGGGGCTGGGGGGTGATGGAACTGGGGGGCACTGGGGGGGCTGGGGGCACGGGGGGCTGTTGGGGCTGGGGGGCCGGTGCAGCGGGGGGCTGTGCGGGGCTGGGGGGCCGGGGGCCGCGGTGCCCGTCGCTCGGCCGATGCCAGCCCCGGGGCGGCTCTGCCAGGCGCTGAAGGCCCTGCAGGAGATGAGCTCGGCCGCCCCCGCCGCCCCCCCCCCGCCCCTCTCCCGCAAGGCCAAGAGCATCCCGGTGCAGACCTTCGAGGTGAGTCCTGCCCCCCCCAGCAGAAGGGGCCCCGGGGCGGGGGGGCGTCAGCCGAAACACCGAGGGTGCCGGGGGGGGGGGGATCTGGGTGCCGGGGGGGGATCTGGGTGTCGGGGGGGGGGGGGGATCTGGGTGCCGGGGGGGGATCTGGGTGTCGGGGGGGGATCTGGGTGCCAGCAGGGGCTGGGTGCCAGGGGGGCGGATCTGGGTGCCGGCGGGGGCTGGGTGTCGGGGGGGGGGATCTGGGTGCCGGGGCCGGGGGGGGGGCTGGGTGCCAGGGGAGGGGCTGGGTGCCAAGGGGCAATCTGGGTTCCGGGGGGGAGGGTCTGGGTTCCGGGGGGGGGGGGATGTGGGTGTCAGGGGGGGGATCTGGGTGCTGGGGGGGGGGCTGGGTGCTGGGAGAGAGGGTCTGGGTTCCGGGGAGGGAGGTCTGGGTGCCGGGGGGGGGATGTGGGTGCCGGGGGGGGGGGGCGGCTGGGTGCCAGAGGGGCGATCTGGGTGCTGGGGAGGGATCTGGGTGCTGGTGGGGGGGGCTCTGGGTGCCGGGGGGGGGTCTGGGGGGGTGTCTGGGTGCCAGGGGAGGGGCTGGGTGCCAGAGGGGCGATCTGGGTGCTGGGGGGGGATCTGGGTGCCGGGGGGGTGTCCATGTCCTGTCCCCCCCCGGCACGCGGTGTCCCGCCGCAGGTGAAGCTGGACGTCACCCTGGGGGACCTGACCAAGATCGGCAAGTCGCAGAAGTACACGCTGAGCGTGGACGTGGAGGGGGGCAAGCTGGTGGTGCTGAAGAAGCAGAAGGACTCGCAGGAGGACTGGAACACCTTCACCCACGACAAGAGTGAGGGGGGGGGGACCTGGGGTTGGGGGGGGGGGTCCCTGCCGCCCGGCTTGGTGGCCGGGGTGATTTTGCGCTGGAGCGGGTGGGGAGCGTCCCCGTGGGGTCGGTGCTGGGGTGGGTGTCCCCATCCCGGGCGCGTGTCCCCCAGACCCCGGGCTGGAGAGGGGGGGGCACGGTGCCCAGCTGCAGCCCAGCGTGTGTCCCCCCCCCCCCCCGCCCCCCCGTCTCTCCCCCAGTCCGGCAGCTGATCAAGTCGCAGCGGGTGCAGAACAAACTGGGCATCGTTTTCGAGAAGGAAAAGGATAAAACGCAACGGAAAGACTTCGTTTTCGTCAGCGCCCGGGTGGGTCGCGCTCTGCCGGGATGGGGGGGTGGGGGATCCCTCCTGGGGGGGGGGGGGGCGCAGGATTGAACCCCCGGTTCCCCGTAGGGGCTTGGGGATGGGCGCTGGGTGACTGGGGGATGTCCCCAGGGCGGTCCCTGCCCGGCCCCCCTGAGTTTGGCCGAGCTGAGCTGGGGGGGGGCTGGAGGCGGCTGGGGGGAGCCCCACTGCCCCCCCTCACTGCTGCCCCCCCCGCAGAAGCGGGAGGCTTTCTGCCAGCTCCTGCAGCTGATGAAGAACAAGCATTCCCACCAGGATGAGCCCGACATGATCTCCATCTTCATCGGCACCTGGAACATGGGTGAGCGGGGCCGGGGGGGGGACCCCACCGCGGGGGGGGGGCTGAGCCCGTGGGGTGCCCCCCCTGACGGTTCCTCTCCCGCCCCGCCGCAGGCAGCGTGCCCCCGCCCAAGAGCATCACGGCGTGGTTCACCTCCAGGGGCGTGGGGAAGACGCTGGACGAGGTGACGGTCGCCATCCCCCACGACATCTACGTCTTCGGCACCCAGGAGAATTCCCTGGGGGACAAGGAGTGGGTGGATTTCCTCCGCGCCGTGCTGAAGGACTTCACGGAGGTGGAGTACCGCCCGGTAGGAACCCGGGGGCTCTGGGGGCCGCGGAGCGCAAGGCACCGGCGGGCGGTGGAGACGGGTGATGCTCGGTGTCCGTCCCCCCCCCGGCTCCTGACCGGGTGCTCGGGGGGCTGCGGGCGCTCCGGCTCTGGTGTTGCGGGGTGGTCTCACGGTGTCGGGGGGGATGTGGGTGCTGGTGGGGGTGGGTTTCCCCACGGAACAGCCCTCGGGTGGGAGAGGCTGGGTGACGAAGGGGACTTCTGCAACGAGCCGCCCGGGTGGGTGCACCCAAGGGGCACCCCGCACCCACGGGACGGGGACGCGTTTCCCGGCGGGGTCCGGCGCGGAGGCGGGGGTCTCACGGGGGTCTCACGGCGGCCGTGGGCCCGCAGGTGGCCATGCAGTCCCTGTGGAACATCAAGGTGGTGGTGCTGGTGAAGCCGGAGCACGAGAACCGCATCAGCCACGTCAGCACCTCCAGCGTCAAGACGGGGATCGCCAACACCCTGGGTAGGGGCCGGAGCCGCGGGGGGCTGGGGGGCTCGGGGGGCTGGGCTGGCGTGCGTTGCACGAGGAGGGGTCCTGGCGCGTCTGTGGTGCGTGGGGGGAGGTCCCGGTGTTGCACGCGTTGCACAAGGAGGGGTCCCGGAGCACAGGCATTGCGGGATGTGTGTGCGTTGCACAAGGAGGGGTCCCCGTGTGTGTGTGCGTGTTGCACGGGGAGGGGTCCTGGTGTTGCACGTGTTGCACAAGGAGGGGTCCTGGAGCGCGTGCGTTGCGTGATGAGGAGTCTTGGGGTGCGCGCGTTGCACGGGGAGGGGTCCCACCAAGGGTGCGTTGCACAAGGAGGGGTCTTGGCAAATCTGCTTTGCATGGGGAGGGGTCCCCGTGTTGCACGAGGAGGGGCCTGTCTGGGCGCGTGTGCATTGCACGGGGAGGATTCTGGGTGCGTGTGCGTTGCACGAGGAGCCTGGCCCAGCGCAGTCTGGGTGAGGACTTGCCCTGTCACCGGGGCTTGGGGGCAGCTGGGTCCCCGTGTCCCCCCCCCCATCCGGCCCGGCCTGATCCTGCCCCGTCCCCGGGTCCCGGCAGGGAACAAGGGAGCCGTGGGCGTCTCCTTCATGTTCAACGGCACCTCCTTCGGCTTCGTCAACTGCCACCTCACCTCCGGCAACGAGAAGACGGCACGGTGAGCGCCCAGGAACCGGGACGGGCCCCATCCTGCCCCGGGGCTGTGCCGGCCTGTGCCACCCCCGTGTCGTCCCCCCCCGGCAGGAGGAACCAGAACTACCTGGACATCCTGCGCCTGCTCTCGCTGGGGGACAAGCAGCTGAGCTCCTTCGACATCTCCCTCCGCTTCACCCACCTCTTCTGGTTCGGGGACCTCAATTACCGCCTGGACATGGACATCCAGGTGGGCAGGAGAGGGGGGATGGCGGGGGGGGGGTCTGTCGGGGTCCCCGTGCCAGCCCCCCTGTCCCGCAGGAGATCCTCAACTACATCAGCCGCAAGGAGCTGGAGCCGCTGCTCAAGGTGGATCAGCTCAACCTGGAGAAGGAGAAGCACAAGGTCTTCTTGCGCTTCGGTGAGGGCTGGGGGGGCTCGGGGGGTTTTGGGGGCTCGGGGGGGGGGCAGCCCCCGCTGCTGGGACTGTCCTGACATGTCCCCCGCTGTCGGTGCAGGCGAGGAGGAGATCACCTTCCCCCCCACCTACCGCTACGAGCGGGGCTCCCGGGACACCTACGTCTGGCACAAGCAGAAGCCCACGGGGGTAGGTGCTGGGCAAGGGGGGAGATATCCCCCCCCAGCCTGACCCTGGGGTCGGGGGGGGGGCCCCCCCCCCCAGCCTGACCCCCCCCCTGGACTCCCCCCCCCCCCCCCCCCCCCCCCTCTCCCCGCCAGGTCCGCACCAACGTGCCGTCCTGGTGCGACCGCATCCTCTGGAAGTCCTACCCCGAGACTCACATCAACTGCAACGCCTACGGTGAGCTGTGCCTGTCCCCTCCCTGGGACGCTGTGCCCCCCCCCCCCCAGGGACGGGACCCCCCCCCAGCCTGACCCCCCCACCCCGGCTGGCCACAGGGTGCACTGATGACATTGTCACCAGCGACCACTCGCCCGTCTTCGGCTCCTTCGAGGTGGGGGTGACGTCCCAGTTCGTCTCCAAAAAAGGTGCCTGTGCCAAAGGGGACACCCCGCTCCCCCCCCCCCTCCCGCGGGTCCCACCTCTCCCTCGAGGCGGGGAGGGTCCCGGGGGGGTCCCTGAGCCTCGTCTCTCCCTGGAGGGCTCTCCAAGTCCTCCGAGCAGGCGTACATCGAGTTCGAGAGCATCGAGGCCATCGTGAAGACGGCCAGCCGCACCAAGTTCTTCATCGAGTTTTATTCCACCTGCCTGGAAGGTGAGGGCCGGGGGGGGGGGGTCCCACGGGGCTCGGCGGGGTCCCGGGGGGGGGGCTGCCATGGCGCAGTGCATGTCCCCCCTTCGTCCCCGCAGAGTTCAAGAAGAGCTTCGAGAACGACAGCCAGAGCAGCGACAACATCAACTTCCTCAAGGTGCAGTGGTCGTCCCGGCAGCTGCCCACGGTGAGGAGGGGCCGGGGGTGGGCAGGGCTGGGGCCAGGGGAGGCAGGACCCCCCCCCCAACACCATCATCCCGTGTCCCCTCGCCCGCAGCTGAAGCCCATCCTCTCCGAGATCGAGTACCTGCAGGACCAGCACCTCCTGCTCACCGTCAAATCCCTCGACGGCTACGAGTCCTACGGTGAGTGCCTGCGCCAGCTCCCCCCGGCACCTCGCCGCCCTCCTGGAGCCGGGAGTGGGGGGGTCCCTCGGGGACGTGAACGCCGACCCCCCCACCCACCGCCGCTGCCCCCAGGGGAGTGCGTCATCGCCCTGAAGTCGATGATCGGCAGCACGGCGCAGCAGTTCCTCACCTACCTGTCGCACCGGGGCGAGGAGACGGGCAACATCCGCGGCTCCATGAAGGTCCGGGTGCCCGCCGAGCGCCTGGGCACCCGCGAGAGGCTCTATGGTGAGGACCCCCCCGCCCCGGGGGGGACGGCGGGGATGGGACCCCCCCCCCTCGCTGAGCCCCCATCCCCTCGCAGAGTGGATCAGCGTCGATAAGGACGAGACGGCGGCCGGCAAAGGGAAGGTGCCGCTGGGTGCCAGAGCCAACCAGGACTATGCCAAGTACGGGGGCCAGGGGTTGGCGGGGCTGGGGAGCGCTGGGGGTCCCTAGCTGGGGGGTCCCGGGGGTGCCGGGGGGGGCTCGAGCATCTCCCGGTGCTGCGGGAGCACGGGCATCCCTCGGAGCATCCCTCCGGCACGGCGTCTGTGGTGGGGCCGGGGACAGCGCGGTGCTGGCTCTGCCGCGCGGGTCAGGGACGGGGGTCTGAGCCCCATCCTGGGGGGGTCTGAGCCCCGTCCCGGGGTTCTGAGCCCCGTGGGGCACCCGACACCTCTTGTCGCCCAGGTCGGTGGGGCGGAAGCCCACCGGTGCCGAGCCGCTTGCTGCCGCCCCGGCGAAGCTCCCGGAGGAGCCCGAGAAGGGCAGCGCCACGCCGGCCCCCCGGCCCCCCGCCTCGCACCGCAGCACCGCCAGGGACGAGGTGGCCCCGAGCCGGTGAGGGGGGACGGGCAGGGCGGGGGGGGGGGGACACGACACCCACCGGCTGCCCCCGCACCCCGGGGTGCCATGCTCACCCCTGTGCCCTCAGGTCCAAGGTGGAGGCGATGCCGGAGCCGGCGGGGGGCCGCTGAAGAACAGCTTCAACAACCCGGCGTACTACGTGCTGGAGGGGGTCCCGCACCAGCTGCTGGTGCCCGGGGACCCCGGCAAACCCCCCGCCCCCAAGGCCAAGGTGCAGCTGGCGGTGCCCGAGCGACGCCGGCACCCCTCGGCTGGGCAGCCGCCGGCGTGCCGCGGCGAGGAGAGCTCCTCGGACGAGGACACCGGCACCCTCAACCTGCCGCCGCCGGATTTCCCCCCGCCGCCGCTGCCGCGGGAGCTGGAGCTGCCCCCGAACCCCTTCTACGGCAGCGCCAAGGAGCTGCCGGCACCCGCCGGGTGCGAGGAGCCCAAACCGCGGCCGGGTGCCGGCGGTGCCGCCTTCGGCGAGTCCCCCCCGGCCAAGCTGCACCCCTGGCCCCCGCTGTCTGCCGGGGCCGGATTTGGGCTGGAGGGGCCCGGCAGGACCCCCGGTGCCGGGGGGCTGCCCGCGGCGGGGGGGCTGCTGGACGATCGCTCCTGCTCGGTGCTGCAGATGGCCAAGACGCTGAGCGAGGTGGACTACGCCGGCGGGAAGGGGAGGGCGGCCCCCGCCCCGCTGCTGGGCAAGGGGGGGCGCTTGGAGCTGCCCCCCCGCTGCCTGCCCCCCGACTACAGCCGCCCCCTCGCCTTCCCCCCCCACTCCATCCGGGAGAGCATCCAGGAGGACCAGGCTGAGGAGGTGGGTGTTGGGGGGGGTCAGGGTGCTGGGAACCCCCCGTGACTCCCTTTGGGGTGACCCCTGGGGGCGCTGAGGGTGGGGGCGGTGTTAGGGGGGCGGCGCTGGTCCAGGGCCGTGGGGCACCACCCGCAGCCGGCAAGGGCAGAGGCTGGGCACCCGTCCCGCCTCAGCCCCACACCCCTGCCCCCCCTGCCTGCCTGCCCATCCCCCTGCCTGCCCACACCCCCACCTGCACCCCCTGCCTGCCCCCGTGCCCACCCACCCCACCTGCCTGCACCCCTGCCCATATCCCCTACGTGCCTGCACCCCCCGCCCACCTGCACTCCCTTCCTGCCTGCCCCCCTGCCCGCCCGCCCCCCTGCCTGCTGCACCCCTGCCTGCCCACCCCACCTGTCAGCACCCCCTGCCTGCCTGCACCCCCTGCCTGCCCCCTGCCCTCCCACCCCACCTGCCTGCGCCCCTCCGTGTATCCCCTGCCTGCCCATACTCCCTGCCTGCACCCCTGCCCACCCCCTCCCACCTGCACCCCCTGCCTGCCCACCCCCCCGCCTGCTGCACCCCTGCCTGCCCACCCCACCTGCCTGCACCCCTGCCCCCATCCCCTGCCTGCCTGCACCCCCTGCCTGCATCCCCTGCCCACCTACCCCCCATCTGCACCCCCTGCCTGCGTCCCCTGCCTGCCCACCCCTCTGCCTGCCCACACCCCCGCCTGCATCCCCTGCTTGCCCACCCCCCATCTGCACCCCCTGCCTGCTCCCCTGCCCGCCCACCCCACCTGCCTGTATCCCCTGCCCATATCCCCTGCCTGCACCCCTGCCCACCCCCCTCCCGCCTGCCCCCACTGCCTGCACCCCTGCCCGCCCGCCCCCCCGCCTGCCCAGCGGCACAGGGTGGTCCCATCTCGGGGTCCCCTGGGGTGCGGGACGGGTGACGCGGGGCTGACGGCGCGGGTGCTGCCGCGCAGGCGCTGTGCCAGGCGGGACGTGGCGTGGGCGCCGTGCCCGGCGTGGGCGAGTGGCTGCGGGCGCTGGGGCTGGAGCGGTACGAGGAGGGGCTGGTGCGCAACGGCTGGGACGACCTGGAGTTCCTCAGGTGAGCAGCCCCCCGGGGCGGGGGGGCACCCCACACACCCCCCCCCAAACCCCCCACCTTGCCCCCCCCCCCGTGGGGGCCACGTCCTCTCCAGGGGGTCGCGGTGATGCCTGGGTGGGAGCACCCCGCCCTGGGATCCCCCTGCCATGGGGTCCCCCCCCGTTGGGGTGCTGCCCCGGGGGTCCCCGCTGCCCCCCGGGGGTCCCCGCTGCCCCCCAGGGCCACGTAGCCCCACGGCGAGGGGGGGGGAGGAGGAGGCTGGGTGGGCACCCAGCACCCCAGGGGGGGCTCCCGTGCCCACTGGAGGGGTCCCTACGTGTGCTGGGGTGTCCCCCCCGCCCCGGGCTGGGGTACCCTGGGGGTGGCGAGCCCCACGCCTGCCCCCCTCCCCAGCGACATCACGGAGGAGGACCTGGAGGAGGCCGGCGTGCGGGACCCCGGCCACAAGCGCGTCCTCCTGGAGAGCCTCCAGCTCCGCAAATAACGGCGGCCGCGCAGCCCCCGGCCCGCGCTCCCACCACCGCCACCACCAGCAGCCGCCGTCACCAGCCGGTGGGAGCACTGGGACCCCCTGGCCGCCCCCCCTTCCCCGCCTCCCCGGGTGCTGTGTAACGGCGGTGGGGGGGGGGGCACTGGGTGGGGGGGAGCGGGGGGGGGGAGCGGGTCCTGGTCAGACAATTTCGGGGGGGGGGTCCCACCGCTGGGGCCTCCCCTCGCTTAAGTTATTTCTTATTTATTGAGAGAAGGGGCGAGCATTCGTCTCGCAGGCGGGGGGGTCCCCACGGTCTGGGGGAGGTTTTTGGGGTGAGCCCCGGGGAACCCCAGCTCCCACCGTGGCCCCTTATAGCCAGGGAGGAGGAGGAGGAGGAGGAGGAGGAGGAGGAAGAGTGTCTCAACCCAAGTGCCTTCGTGATGCCCGGCTGGTGCTGAGCTGGGGTGGGGGGGTGGGATGGGGTGGGGGGCTCTGCCGGCCCCTGCGGATAACGCCAGGCAGAGCTCGGGGTGCCTGTCCCCACCCTGGGGGTCCCGTCCCCTCCCGGGGGGTCTCCCCACAGCAGAGCCGGGTCCGTGCCTTCGCCCACGCCCCCCCTCCCACCACCGGTGCCTCCGGGGTGGCCGCCCACCCCCGGCTCCCAGTTTCCCATTAGGTACTTGCTGGATCCGTCCCCCCGCCCCGGGGTGCGCTGCCCTTGGTGGCACCGGGGCTGCACCCACATCCCCCCGTGGGTGCTCAGCCGGGCCCCCCCATGGGTGCTCACCCCCCAACCCCACCAAGTGCCCTTCCAGGGGGGTCCCCGGGGCGGGGGGTGCCCAGGGTCGGGGTCCCCCAGCCATGCTTTCCCCCCACTTCCCGGCCAGGGTGAACCCCCCAGGCTCTCCCTGTCCCCGTGGGGTGACGGAGGGCTGATGCCCACCCCCAGCCCGGCTCCTGGGACCCCCCGGGACCCCCAGCCCCCCCCCGTTCCCCCCGTCCACGCCCCGCTGTCACCGCTCCGGCTGAGATGAAGGATGGGCCGGACCCCCACCGGCAGCCCCCCCCAATCCCCCCTCATTAGCTAACGGGGCGTTTGGTGTGAACTTAATCCTACTAAAAATGCCGTCGTGTTGTGCTCCGTGTTTTGGTGGTTTTTGTTAAATCATGAGCTATTTTTTTAATGTTCAATGTAATGGTCCTTGTAAAGCTGCTTGTGCGCCGGGGTGGGATTCCCGGGGCTGGGATTCCCGGGGGAATCGTGGGAAGGGGTGAGATGAGGAACTGGACCCCAGTGGGGACCCTCCAGGCTGGCCGTACTGGTCCCAGTGCAGGGGGGGACCGGTGCCCTGTCCCCTCCCCGAGGAGCAGGGCCGTGCGTGGGACACTTCGGCTGCCCCGTTTGGAAGACCCCAGCCCTGCCCCCCCGCTCCCCAGCTGTCCCTGCAGCACAGACACCCCCCCCCAAACACCCACTGTGGACCCCGACTCACCCCAGCGCTCCCTTGCACTGAGCATCCTGCCTGCACTCCCTGCCCGCACTCCCTGCCCACACTCCCTGCCCGCACTCCCTGCCTGCACTCCCTGCCCACACTCCCTGTGGCCCCCTGCCCATCCTGGGGGGTGCAGGGCCCCGGGCCCCCCTTACCCCAGCCGGCCCCCCCATCGCTGCCCAGCACCCCGGGCTGCTCCTCGCCGCCATCCTGGTGCCCCCAGGGACATTCGCCATCGCAGCCCCCCCACAGAGGGTCTGGGGGGGGACCGTGTGGGGCACCCCTCTCCTTGCCCCCGCCTCGGGGGGGCTGGCCGTGGGGTGCTGCCCTGGGTCCCTGCAGCTGCTTGGGGCATTTTGGGACACCCTCCCCCCCCCCCCCAAAACATCCCTAAGGTGCCAGGGCTGGGGGCTGCGGCACCCCCGGCATCACCTGGGGGGTTTTGGGGGGCCGAGGGGGGTGCCCGTGCAGACCCCACCACCTGCAGCCCCGGGGGGGGCAATTGCAGTGAGGGTGGGGAGCTGGTGGCATCTTCAATAAATTAAGTTTTATTTGGATTAGTGTCATTTGCAAACGGGGTCAATAAATTACAGAACGGTTAAAAAAAGAAAAAAAAAAAAAAAGAAAAAAGGCGAAACCCAAACCCACCTCAGCCGGCACACGGGGGGGGGGACGGGGATGGGGACGGGGGACGCCGCTGCACAGACACACGGACAGGGATGCTGGCACGGCCGCGCAGATGCTCGCCGCGCTGCGAAGCCCACCGGCACGGGCGGCACCGGCACGGGCGGCACCGGCACGATGGGTGCAAGGGGCAGAGCTGCACCCTGACCCCCCCCGCCCCCGGGACCCTCTGGAAGGTGGGTGCCCACGGTGATGTGCCGGGTGGTCCCGGCTGCAGCCGCACCAGCTCCGGTGGGAGCATCCGTCCCGCTCCCGGCGCGGCAATAGCGGTGACGGCCGGCGAGGGGTCGCGGCTCCTCCGAGGGGTCCCACCATTTGCTCGGGGGGGGGTGGGGGGGTGTCCGTCCCGCACCACCCCCTCTCTGGGGGAGCTGCGGCATCACCGGGGCGGCTCAGCCCCGGCACAGCGGGACGGTGACGGTTCCCAGCGCCTCGTCCCCGTGGGCAGCATCTGCGGCATTGCCGGCGAGCACAAAGCCCTGGTGCTGCGTTGTCCCCCCCCCAAAATCCCATCCCGGGGGGGGGGGGCAGGTCACCTGCTGGGGGGGGCAAATCCATGTCCACAGGCAGGATTTGGGGGGCATCACCCGCTGCCTGTGCCGAGGGGGCTCTGGCTGCCGAATTCCCCGGCGCTGCTCACCCCGCGGCCCCCAGGAACCCCAACCCTAAAGTGCTTCCTCGCCCCCCGCCAGCGGCACGGCCCATGGGGGGGCCTCCTGGGGGGGCTGCCGCTCTGCCGGAGCACCCGCAGTGCCGTGGGGAGCCCCACGGCTGCTCCCACCGCTGGGGTGCACCGGGAGCCCCCCCAAAATGTGCTGGAGCAATGGTTACGCTTGGGGCACACCGGACGGGTGGGGGGGCTGCTGCTGCCCCCCCCCCCCCATGCACCCCCGTGGTCCTGCACGCCCACGGTGCCGGTGGGAGCCATCGGCGGGGGCTGCTCCCAGCTCCAGGTCCGTCCCATCGGCGCGGGGTCCAGGAGAGGGTGGGGGTCCCGTGGCCCCCCCGGGGAGCAGCCTCGGGTGCAGGCAGAGGGGCAGGGGTGGGGGGGGGTCTCTGGTTCATCTCCCCGCCGGCAGCCGTTTGCCGGAGCATCGTCACTGGAGCCGCGGGTGGGAGCGCGGGGCGGTGGGCGGGGGGGTGCGGGGCGGCAGTGGGGGTCCGGGGGAGGGGGTTCGGGGGTGGCCGGATCCGGCGACCGGCGCATCAGAAGAGATTTGTCTTGAGGGCGTTGGGCTTCCGATGGAAGGAGGAGAGGACGCCGGAGAAAGGTCCCGGCACGGCTTCGGCGGGCTGCCAGGCCTTCAGCAGGTCGGCGGCATTGGCGGCACCGCTGCTGGTGCTTACGCCGGGCCAGATGGGTGCCTTGAGGGGCTGGGGGGGGTGGCCGGGTCCCATGGGTGGCCCCGCGCTGGGGCTGGGGCTCAGGCTGCTGCCGGGGCTGCCGAGGCTGCCGGCGGCGGGCCGGGATGCCGTGCTGTCGGGCGTCGGGCTGCAGTTGGACTCCTTGGACTCGTCGTCTTCCGAGGAAGAGCGCGGCTCTGACTTCTTGCCGGTGGCGCCGGCGGTGCCGCCTGCACCCTTGGCGTTGGCGGCGCGCTCCTGCTTGCGGAATTTGGCTCGACGGTTCTGGAACCAGACCTGGAGGGGACGGGAGGGGACGGGAGGACCCCGCGCTGCCATCCCCGGGAGTTTGGGGAACCCACGGGGTGCAGACGGCTCCGCAGCCCTCCCGTGCCGGGGTGCTCGCCCCAGGGTGCTCCTCGCAGCACCCCACTCCCACGGGTGAAATGTTTTCCACAGCGCCGGGGGGGGGGGGGTGTCAATGTATTTAAAACCAGCTACAGGCTTCGTGGTGCTGACGCCGGGCGCTGGCACCGCTGCGGTCCTGCGGCACGAGCACCGGCAACGCTGGGGGGGTCTGCAGGGGCACCTGGGCAGACGGGGAGGGGGCACTGCTGGGGCCCACGCTGCACCCCCTGCCTGCACCTTGCGGGGGCAGACACCCCCCCCCCCCGCAGCCTCTGCTCCCCGCAGGCCTCCCCACGGTGCCAACCGTGGCGTCAGCCCCACTCGCCATTCCCACCACGGACCCCCCCCTCCCCGGCAAGGACTCGGCAGCGCACGGTCCCGCAAGGTGCCGGCAGGATGGGGACACTGCTCTGCACCAGGCAGGGAGCCGGCTCGGACCCCCCCCCAACAGCCACCGCTGCCGTCCCTGCCCAACCCCAGGGACCCCCGGGGTGCTCCGTGGGCACCAGCACCACGTTGCCAGTGGTTTCCCCCAGGACCAGCCTGGTCCACCCCATCCCATCCTGAACCACAGCAGGGCTCTGTCCCCACGGCCAGCTGGGGACGTCACCGGGCTCCCCGGGAAACTGCCAGACCTGGAAACACCACCTGGTCCCCTGGTTCTTGGGGCCAGGACCCCGCAGCCCTGTGTGTCCCCCCACCCTTGGGGCCAGGACCCCGCAGCCCTGTGTGTCCCCCCACCCTTGGGACCAGGACCCCACGGCCCTGTGGGTCCCCCCGTCCTTGGCTGCAGCGTCCGTCCTGCCTGCGGGATGCTGAAGGCCAAGGGCAGGGCTGCTGCTGCTGCGGGGTGGCTGCCGGGGCCGAGCCGTGCCACCACGGTTAGTGACGGCTGCCACCCGGCCGTGTGCCCCGGCGGCATCACAGCACCAGGGGAGAGAGGGGTCCCACGGGATCCTTCACCCGCAGAGCATCCCTGGTGCTCAGTGCAAGGACACGCTGGGGGGTGGCCCAGGGACTGGGACGTTCCCTGGGGTGTCGGGGACATGGGCGCTGGCTTTGCCGCCCTGGCATCTCCCGCTGCTGCTGCCCCGATCGCGGCGCTGCTACAGACGGATCTCGCTGCCGGGACCCGCTATGGGGGGGAGCTGGGACCGGGGCGCAGCGCGACCCACCGAGGGCATCCAGGGCTGTCCCCATGTCACTGAGCTGTGGGTCACCATGGCTCGGGGTGCACTGGGCAACGCCCCCCCCCCCGCCCCGGCGCGATCCCAGAGCACTCCCGCACCCTTCCCTGGGCCGTGCCTGCTGCTCCGGTCCCTCCTGGCCCGTCTCATCCCCGCATGGCCCCCCCACAACCTGGCACGGTCCTGTGTCCCTCCCACATGGCACCCACTGAGCGCCTGCCCTTCACCCGTGGAAATGGGGGACCTCGTTTCCCCCATGTGCTGACACAGCGACTCACCCCACGGTGCCTGGGGGGGACAGGACCCGCCCCAGACCCCGGCAGCGCAGCAGGAACCCCCCAGTTTCCACCCGAAAACAGGGGGCAGCTGGATGGGGACCCCCGCCCCGAGCCCCACGCACCCCACGGCCAGGCGGGGGGGCTGACGGGTGGGTCCCCTCCCACTGTGGGACATCACCCTCCCCATGGACCACCCCCCCAGCAGCGTCCCCCTCTCCGGAGGGGTCACACTGGCCGTGTCCCTCTGAGGGACATCGTCCCACTGGGAGCCTTTCCCTGCAGCGAGACCGGGCGCCCCGCGGGGATCACGGCACCGACAAAGGGGGGGCTGCACCGATGAAGGGGGGCTGCACCGACAAAGGGGGACTCTGCACCGACAAAGAGGGGGCTGCACTGCCGTGGGGCCGGTCTCCGTCCCCCGCTGCCCTTACAGATCCACCCCACCCCGGTACCCGGGGCCGTAGCGGTCATTGCTGGCGGGTACCGGCGCAGCGGTGATGTGGCACAACCCCCCCATTCCTGCCGGGAGCCGGGCTGGGCCCCGGGGGTTTCCTTCGAGCCCCCCGGGCAGCGCTGCCGCATCCCGTCCCCTTGCCGCTGCGGTGACGAAGCCGGGTCCTGAGCCCCGTGTGTCCCCCACCCCAGCCGCCCCCCCCGGCCCTGCCCGGGCATTGCTCGGGGAAACGCTCCGGCCCCGCCAGGGACGTGTTGGAGCTGCGGGGGGTGGTGGTGGGGGGGTTGTCCCCACGCTGGGACCCTGCAGCGGGTCCCCATCGCTCCCCCAATGTGGGGGGCAGAGCAGCGGGGTCCCAAGGTGGGGGTGCAGCCGTCTGCCCCCCAGCTCCCGGTCTGGCAGCACCAGAGCCCCCGCCAGGCCCCGGCCGCCCCCCCAGCAGCTCACCTGCACCCGGGCTTCGGTGAGGTCGATCTTGAGGGCCAGCTCCTCGCGGGTGTAGATGTCGGGGTAGTGCGTCTCGGCAAAGACCCGCTCCAGCTCCTTCAGCTGGGAGCTGGTGAACGTCGTCCGGATCCGCCGCTGCTTCCGCTTCTCGTTGATCCCCGACGGGTCCGAGAAGAATTTGTAGGGCACTGGGAGGGAGAGGAGGGGGTCAGCGGGGCCGGCACAGCGGGCAGGGTGGGCAGGGGACGCCTGGCAGGACCCGCACAGCAGGATGCACCGGGCAGGGATGAACCGGGCAGGGATGCACCGGGCAGGGCTGTGCGGAGCAGGGATGAACCGGGCAGGATGAACCGGGCAGGGATGAACCGGGCAGGGATGCACCGGGCAGGGCTGTGCGGAGCAGGGATGAACCGGGCAGGATGAACCGGGCAGGGATACAACGGGCAGGGATGCACCAGGCAGGGCTGTGCGGAGCAGGGATGAACCGGGCAGGGATGAACCGGGCAGGGATGAACCGGGCAGGGATACAACGGGCAGGGATACAACGGGCAGGGATGCACCAGGCAGGGATGAACCGGGCAGGATGAACCGGGCAGGGATGAACCGGGCAGGGCTGTGCGGGGCAGGGATGAAGCGGGCAGGGATGAAGCGGGCAGGGATGCACTGGGCAGGATGAACCAGGCAGGATGCACCGGGCAGGGCTGTGCGGAGCAGGGATGAACGGGCAGGGATGAACCGGGCAGGGATGCACCGGGCAGGATGAACCGGGCAGGGATGAACCGGGCAGGGATGAACCGGGCAGGGATACAACGGGCAGGGATGCACCGGGCAGGGGTGCACCGGGCAGGGGTGCACCGGGCAGAACAAACCGAGAGGGGATTCACCGGACAAAGCAGGGGGAGACGGGCAGAGTGAACCGGGTGGGGATGCACCGGCAGGGATACACCCGGTGGGGATACGCCCCGTGAGGATGCACCGGGCAGAAGAAATCGGGAAGGGATTCACCGGGCGAAGCGGGGGGAACGGGCCGAGTGAACGGGGCAGGGACGCACCGGGCAGGGCGGGCAGGGCGGTCACGGAGCTCGGGCGCTGCCTCCCCGCGCCCCCCCGGTCCCGTTCGTTCTTGCGGCCGCCGCCCCCTCGGCGGGACGCGGGGCCCGGGGCGGTGGGAGCGGGCCCGGGGGGGGCAGCGGGCTGCGGGGCCGGGGCCTGAGGCGGGGGCAGGGGGGGCGGCCGGGACCGTCCGGCGGCTCCTTCGTTATCGGCGCCTCCGCGGGCAGCGCGTCCGCGGCGGCAACGAAATCGGAGCGGGGAGGGGGGGGCCGGCGGTGGCGACCACCCCCGGCCCCGCTCCGGGGCCGCCGCCGCTCCGGGGACCTCGGGGGGGGCTCCGCGGCCAGGCACGGGGGGCGGGGGGAGCTGCCCGGCACCGCGCTGTGGGGGCGGCCCGGGCCCGAGCGGGGCAATGCGGGGCCGCGCTGCGGGCGGCTGTTCCGGGGCAGCCCCGGGCTGCGGGCACCGGCGGCAGCCGTTACCGATGGCATCGAGCCCCGACGGTTCCGAGCGCCGGCGGCTCCGAGCACCGACGGTACCGGGCGCTGACAGCAGCCGTCAACGACGGCACCGAGAACCGACAGTATCGGGCACCGACAGCACCGGGCACCGACGGCACCGAGCCCCGGCGGCACCGAGCCCCGACGGCACCGGGCACCGACGGCACCGAGCCCCGACGGCGGGGGCCGCTCCCGCACGCCCGGCCAGCGGACGCTGGCGGGGGGGGGGGGGGCGGTGGTGGCGGGGGTGTGGGGGTGTCCCCGCGGGGGTCCGGGGTGCGGGTCCGTTACCTGCCGAGTAGGGCGAGGGCTGGTGGTCGCGCAGCGCGCCCAGGGCGCAGTTGGCGGAGGCGAGGGGGGGGCAGGCGGGCCCGGCGCCGAAGCCCCCCCGCATGGGGCTGTACTGGAAGGAGCCGGCCTGGCTGCAGGGGCTGAACTCGTAGGCGGACGCCTCCATGGCGGCCACGCAGGAGTCGTAGGAGTTGAGGTAGGAGTAGTCCATGGCGAACATGGAGCGGCCCCGGCTGCCGCCCGCCCGTTACCGCCGCCGCCTGCCCGCCGGCCCCCGGCCCGCCCCCGCCATCCGCCGCCCCAGCCCGCCCCGGGCCGCCGCGCCCCGTAAATATACCGGCGGGGGGAGCGGCGGACAAAGGCTGCGCTCGCCGGGGGCTTTTGCATGACAATATCTCCCGGGGACGGCGGGCGCAGCAGGAGCGGGCGGAGCCGCCAACACCCCCCCACCCCCCCGCCGCCCCCCGCCCTTAACCCTTCGTGGGCGCCCGCCAAGCTCCGCACCCCTCCGCCCCCCCTCCGCCCCCCCCTCCGCCCGGGCCGGCCCCGGCAGCCGCGCACGTCGGGGCGGGCGGGGGGAGCGGCCCCGGGCCGGGCGGTCCGGCTCTGCTCCGCGGCGGGCGGCCCCGCTGCCCCTCCCGGTGTCCCGGCCCTCGGCAGGGCCCCCCGGGAACCAGCACCAGCGGCCCGGCCCCGGTCCCATCGCATTCTGCATCCTCACCCCCTTCTCCATCCCCATCTCGCCCATGTCCCCATCCCTCCGTATTGTCCCTGTCCCCAGCCCCAGCCCTCTCCCTGTTCCCAGCTTCATCCCATCCCATCCCCAACCCCATCCCATCCCCATCCCATCCCATTCCCATTCCCATCCCCATCCATCCCCATCCCATCCCCATCCCATCCCCATCCCATCCCCATCCCATCCCATCCCATCCCCATCCCATCCCCATCCCATCCCCATCCCATCCCATCCCCATCCCCATCCCATCCCAATCCCCATCCCAATCCCCATCCCCATCCCATCCCATCCCCATCCCAATCCCCATCCCCATCCCCATCCCAATCCCATCCCCATCCCATCCCATCCCCCATCCCATCCCCATCCCATCCCCATCCCATCCCCATCCCCATCCCATCCCCATCCCATCCCATCCCCATCCATCCCATCCCCATCCCATCCCATCCCATCCCCATCCCATCCCCATCCCATCCCATCCCCATCCCATCCCATCCCATCCCCATCCCATCCCCATCCCATCCCATCCATCCCCATCCCATCCCATCCCCATCCCCATCCCCATCCCCATCCCCATCCCCATCCCATCCCATCCCCATCCCCATCCCCATCCCATCCCCATCCCCATCCCATTCCCATCCCCATCCCCATCCCATCCCTTCCCATCCCCATCCCCATCCCCATCCCCATCCCCATCCCCATCCCCGTCCCATCCCATTCCCATCCCCATCCCCATCCCATTCCATCCCCATCCCCATCCCCATCCCATCCCCATCCCCCCCACTGTGCCCCCCCCCCAGCCCCACGGATCCATCCCCACCCAACCCCCAGCCCCATCACCCCAGGCACTGGTCCCCGTTGTCCCCCACTCACAGAGATCCCAGAGGGGGACTCCAGGGTGCCCCATGCCCAGCCCAGGCCCCCCAGCCACCCACCCATGGGGTCAGCCCCCCCCCCGCCCCCTGGCAGATCTGGGGGGTAACCCCTCAGCCCGCGCAGCCCCTGTGCCCCCACATGGCCCCCTCCACACCCCCAGCCCTGCCCCACATGCTGCCCTGTGTGCTATCCTGGGGGGGGGGAACTGGGCACCCCGAGCCCTGCGGTCTCCCACAGGGGTGGTCGCCTCCGTCCCACAACCGGGGACCCCCCTCGGGGCGCGACACCTCCTCGGGGTGCTCTGGCTGCGGCTTTGCCGGCCCAGGGCTGGCAATGCTCCACGGGCACCGGGGAGCGAGGGGCCGTGCCCCCCCCGGCGTGGGACAGGCAGCAGATTGTCCCTGTCCCCAGCCGGTCACCCCCCTCCCGGCCCCTCCATCCATCCACCCCGACCCCAGTGGCTGCCAGGTCCCCGCTGTCCCCGGGCACCGGCCGCCCTCGCAGGTGGCACCCCGGGAAGGTCCCACCATCCCCTGGGACCAAGCGCCCGGGCGGGACACGGGGGGACAGGGGGTCCCCTTCACCGGGGGGGGCTCTGGGGCTGAGATCCCAGGAGCAGGAGGGCAGCAGGGGCACCCCACCACCCATGGGTGCATGGGGGGGCCGCGGGGGGTGTGTGATCAGCTCCCCCCCTCCCTGGGGGGCTCTGCCCTTTGCCCCCCCCCCCCATTTTTCATCCCGGCTGAATTTCAAAGCACCTCCCCCCCCGCTGGGCCCCCCACCCGGCTGGGGCCAAGGTAAAGGCTCTGCCCCTTTTCAGCGGCACCGGGGGGATTTGGGGAGGATTTGGGGAGGATTGGGGACATTTTCAAGACAAACACTTTCACTAAAGAGGATTTAAAAGTCTAATTACGGCCGGCTCAGGGCTTTGTGCCCCGGCCCGGGGAGGAGGGGGCTCGCTGCCCTCCCAGTGGGCACCGGCCCCCCCGGGGGGGGGAAAGGCCGGACCCTGCCCAGGTCCTGCGGGATCAGCTCAGCCCACGGGGCGCAGGGATGGGGCTGGGGGCTGCCCAGGACCTGTCCTGCCCCACGTCCTGCCCCACATCCTGCCCCGTGCCCTGCCCCGTGCCCTGCCCCACGTCCTGCCCCACACCCCCCCATGTCCCGCAGCACAGAGCTGGTGCCCCTGCTCCCAGGTGCCCCCAGTTCCACCCTGGTGGGCCAGGTCTGGGTCCGGTCCCTTGCGTGGGACCCTCGGGACAGCCGTGGGTGCAGGCAGGGGCTGGTGGGTGCTCCCCACCCGAGCCCACCCCAGCTGCGCCGGCCAAGCGGGCAGGTTGCTAAACAAGTTAATTAGATCACGGAGCTGGAGGCTGGCGGCTGAGCGAGAGCCCCGACTGTCAGGCTGCTGGAGTTGTGAAAAAGTTAATTCAATTAAGTTTTCCCTCTAAACTAATTAGGCAGCAATCTGCCACGCAAGGAGCTGCTGCTATTGCTACCCGAGCCAGGGGCAGAATGGGGGGGTGGGGGGGGTGTGAGGAGGATGAGGGGGATGAAGGGGGAGAGGAGAGGGAGGGGGACCAGGGGAGGAGGAGGGGGCAGCGGGCTGGGGGTGAGCCCGGGCACCCCGTCCCTGTCCAGCTGGGGGGGGACCCCCCCTTATCCCTGCAGTTCCCGTGGGAGCTGGGATGCAGATGTGGGTGAGACCTCCTGATTTTGGTGGGTGAAGGAAGATGGGTGCTGGCAGCAGGGGAACCCAGTTGTCCCCAGCATTGCCCAATGGGATGGGGGTGCAGGCTGACACCCCCCCCCCCCCAAAACGGTGAGCGATGGCAGCAGGGAGGGCTGGGCACGGCAGGGGAGCTGGGGACAGGGACCCCGTGTCCCTCCATCCCGCTGGGCTCTGGGGGCTCTCCGTGACTCGAGGGCCATGTCCGTGTGCCGGGGGGGGGGGGTCCAGGCCCCTCTGGAGCCAGGGGGCTGACAGGACTCCCCTGATGGGACCCCCCCCCCAGGCACAACCCGGGTCCCCCGCACAGCTCGAGTCCCAGCTTTGCCGGGGTCGTTGACCAGGAGCCCGATGGCAGCGCCAGCAGCATCGTCCCACACCCCGGCCGGGCTGTGTCACCCTACGGGGTTTTGCACCGGGGGGGGGGACCTGATGGGTCCTGGCCCCGGCTGGTCCCGCACCGTGCACGACCCAACGGTGCCAGAGGCCTCCGGCCACCGCCGCCGCTTTGTTCCCGGTGACAAAGCCCCGAGCCGGGGCCGCACCGAGGCCCCTTCGCTCGCTGGAGCTCGCCTGCCCCTAATCGAATTAGGAGCCCGGCACGGGGCTGAAGGCTGGCGGTAATTGAATTTCCCCCGTCACAGCCTGATGTTTCTCCCCTCCGGATCCTGCCTCCCGTTTATTGTTCCCGGCCCGGCTGCGGTGGCACATTTATTTGATCTGTCAGAGGGAGCCCTTTCACCCGCTGCTGTTTGCTCAGAGGAGCCGGCGCCGCGCCTCCAGCACAATTAAAAACAAATAAAACAATCGGGGAGGCCCCCGTGTGCCCCCCAGTGCCGCCACAGCCCGGACCCTCCTGCCGACCGGGCCCTCGTGGCTGCGGTTCCTGGGGGGCTGACACGGCACGGCCGGGCACGGCACGGCATGGCACGGAGTGGTGCAGCACGGCACGGCACAGGGTGACGCGGCGTGGCAGAGTGTGGCACAGTGCAGCCTGACATGGCAGAGCATGACACAGCATGGCGCGGCACGGCATGGCACAGTACAGCCTAACACGGCACGGCACAGCACGTCAAAGCGTGGCAGAGATCGGCATAGCGTGTGACAGAATGGCACAGCAGAGCGTGGCATGGCACGGCATGGCACAACCTGACATGGCACGGCACAGCGTGGCACGACACAGCGTGGCGTGGCACGGCATGACACAGTGTGGCAGGACGGCACGGCACAGAGTGACATGGTGTGGCATGGCACAGCGCGGCACGGCACGGCGCGGCACGGCACGGTGTGGCATGGCACGGCACGGCACAGCTCGGCACTCATGGCCGTGGGTTCCCCGCTGTCCGTGCGTCCAGCCAGCAGCTCCAGGTGTGACGTGGCCGGTTGCCGCTGCCGTGCAGGAGCCCCCGTGACAGCCCCGGCACCGGGTGCCCCCAGCCCGGCGGTGTCGGCGTGGCGGTGCTGGTGTCACGGCACGCGGGGCAGGGAGGGAGCCGCTCCCTGGGGCTGCACCGAGGGAATCAGCCTTCCTCCCTGGGGTCAGCCTCAGCGCCACGCAGCACTGCCCTCGTGCCCACGCACACCCCCGTGCACACCCGTGCGCTCCCACGCACACCCGTGCAGACACATGCCCGCCCCGTTGCGCACCCCGGCACAGCACGCCCGGCTCTGCCCCCCCATCGCGCACTTTACCGCTTTCAGCCCCATTTCCCCTCGCAGCCCCCCCAGGTTTGGGGCCCGGCGGGCACCTGGGGAGACCCTGGGGAATCCCGGCTTCGCCCGCCAGCTCCGCGGTGCCGCCCCGGGCTGCCCGTCCTGCACCGGGCCGGTGCGGTGCTGGAGCGTGGCCGGAGGGAGCCGAGCGCGGTGCTGGCGTTCGCCAGCGTCTGGTGGCTGCGGGAGGTGACAGCGCGTTGGGGGATGCCACTTGCTGGTGGGTGCCACCACGGCGGCGGCCGAATCTCTTCCCAGTCCTCCCAGGGGAGCGAGTCTCAGCCCGAGAGGGTCCAGGACAACCAGAGGGGAGAAACCCGCTCCGGCCATCCCGCTGTCTGTCGCTGGTAAAGGCCAAATCCTGCTGCCGGAGACCCCGCTCCCCATCCAGCCGGATCCCCTGACACTGCCACCCCCCGCATCCCGGCGCTGGGGGGGAACTGGCTCGTCCTGTCCTGCTCCATCACCCACCCGGCTGCCAGCCCGGCGCTGCCCGGGCAGCGGAGAGGGGCTGAGAGGAGCCGAGCACCCACGGACCACCAGCACGGGCGATGCCACAGCCCCACTCGCCGTCCCAGCAGCTCCGTTTCGGCAGAGCTTTCCCCCTTTTTTCCCTGTTGGCAGCAGCGCTCGGGTCCCCGTGGCAGGAAAAGGCAACAGGGACAGAAAGGTGGGTCAAGGCAGCCCCTAAACCTTCACGGATCCCTCGGAAAATGAGTGCCAGCGCCAAAACTACCCCCATGCCGTGGCCCGGCAGCGCTGGCGGGGACGCTCAGGCAGGGGGACTTCACGTAGCGGTGCGCCGTGTCGGACGGGACCCCGGCAGCTCGCTGCCACCTCTGACTGCGACTTACGGCTTAGGAATTTGGGAGGGCTATTCGGTTTGATTTCCTTTTTGTATTTAATTTCCCCCTCTTCATAACCCGCCCCTGCGACACGTCACCGGCCGGAGCAGTCGGTGCTGTGTCGGTGAAGCGCCGCTGTCCCGGCGGGGTGATGGTGGCCTGGCCGGGGGTCCGGCTGCCGGCAGGATCAGTCCCTGCAGAGCTCACGGGGCCGCTCTGCAAACCACGCTTTGGGAGAGCGACACCTCCCACCCACAAACACGCAGGAAAAATCCGATTCTGCCTGGTGAGAGCCACCGGCTCCGGCTCCGACACCGGGGACAACCTGAGCAGCGCGGTGAAGCCCGAGATATTAAATATTTCCTGGGAGCAGGTCAGAAGAAAAGCAGCGGGGAGGAGCACTTAGCGAGGGGGTGGCACCGGGATGTCGCCTGGCCCGTGGTGGTCCCGGCTCCCAGCGAGGGGCAGGAGATGCCGGAGCCCCCCGGGGACGTGTCCTGCCCACGGGCGATCCCCACCTCTGCTCACCCCGCCCGCGTGAGACGCAGAAGGTCGTACGTGCGCGCCGTTTATTGCAATAAATAAAGAGAAGCGGGCGAAATACAGAGTCAGAGTGCCTGGCGGCGTTTAAACCCGAGCTGTCACGCGCTCGGCCCCTGCCGTAGCCCCTCCGGCCGCAGCCCAAGCCAGCAAACCCGACCCCCTCCCGGGGCAAGGACAAAGCCCACCCGAGCCGGACAGCCCGGCTCCCGTACGGTCTGAAATCTGCTCTCCCCTTTCTCAAAAAGCTCCCACACCTTCTCTTGTGCCAAGCGGAACCCCGGGACCCCCCACCTGTCCCCGATCGGCAGCGCGGCACCTCGCCACCCACAGCCGCAGCCCCTCCGCGCCCACCCCGCTCGGGCAGCTCCTGCCCGTGCCCGGCCCTGCCTGCCCTCGCCGGCGTGGCCAGATCGCACACTCCGAGTCTCAGGGTGTTTTATTATCCGCGCGCTCCAGGAGTGCTCGTCGCTGCCTACAAGAAGTAAGTAATGTTTTCTGGGTTCAGAGGCGCTTGGATGTCCAGTTTTCGGGATTTGCTGTCTTTCTCCACTATCTCCAACCGCAGGGTGGGCAGCTTTGTTTTCTCCGCTGCGGGGGGAAGAGCTGTCTTTGGTTTTCAGCAGCTGCTTGTCCGAGTCCTCCACCGTGATCTCAGGGTGCAGCCCCGTGGCAGCAGGTCCTGCTCGTAGGCGGCTGCCAGCTGGTTCACAACGCGACGCTCGACCTGAAGAAGAAGAACCAGCTCCCATGAGCCCCCCCTGCCAGCAGCCTCCCGGGGAGCCGGCAGCTCTCCTTCCTGCCCTCAGGATCCCGGAATCTCCTGCTCATCTGCTTGTCCCCTGTCTCCTTCTGGAGGTACCGGCCGTGCCGTTTCCTCCCACAGATCGTGGACATAGACTCATAGACTCACAGAATCACTAAGGTTGGAAAAGACCTCTAAGATCATCAAGTCCAACCGTCAACCCAACACCACCACGTCTACTAAACCATGTCCCAAAGTGCCACGTCTCCATGTCTTTGGAAGACCTCCAGGGATGGGGACTCCACCACTGCCCTGGCAGCCTGTTCCAGTGACTGACAACCCTTGCGGTGAAGAAATATTTTCCTGATCTCCAACCTAAACCTCCCGTGGCACAACTTGAGGCCATTCCCTCTTGTCCTATCGCTTGTTCCTTGGGAGAAGAGACCGACCCCCACCTGGCTACAGCCTCCTTTCAGGGAGTTGCAGAGAGCCATCAGGTCTCCCCTCAGCCTCCTCTTCTCCAGGCTCAACAACCCCAGTTCCCTCAGCCGCTCCTCATCAGACTTGTGCTCCAGACCCTTCACCACTCCGTTGCCCTTCTCTGGACACGCTCCAGCACCTCATGTCCTTCTTGGAGTGAGGGGCCCAAAACTGAACCCCGCACTCGAGGTGCGGCTCACCAGGGCCCAGTACAGGGGGACGATCGCTGCCCTGGTCCTGCTGGCCACACCATTGCTGATCCAAGCCAGGATACGAGCCCCCACATCGCAGGGACCCTCCGAACGATAACCCCTCCCAGCTCTCCC
>NW_026562134.1:0-36389 GCF_028858705.1 Grus americana
ATCTCAAATCCGAGGAAGGTGACTTGTGGTTGAATCACTTGGGCTTTTGCTGGGAAAATTTGCACCCACTTAATCCTAGGAAATTTAACAAGCTCTCTGTCCGTTGGGCACAATCCTCCTTCGTAGTTGTAGCTACTGTAAATCATCCACATATTGTAATAAAGTCCCTGTCTGAGATGGAGGAGTCCATGTTTCGAGTTTGGGCCATACTGGTTCCCACAGATAGTGGGGCTATTCTTAAATCCTTGAGGTAACACCGTCCAAGTTAATTGTGTTTTTCGCCTGTTTCAGGATTTTCCCATTAAAAGCAAACAGCTTCTGACTTTTCTGCCAAGGGCAGACAGAAGAAAGCATCCTTTAGTTCAGTACGGTAAACAAATTTGATCATTTTCAGTTGAGTTAATAATGTTAAGGGTTTGCAGCCACTAGGTGAATGTCCTGCACTATTGGTTCACAGCTCGTAAATCTTGCACTAATCTATATTCCTCACCCTGGCTTTTTTCACGAGTAAGATTGGGGTGTTAAATTTGATTCGCATTATACCAGCAACCCATATTCTCTAAAGTTGGGTATTAACCTTTTTAATCCTTTTTGGCCTCTATTTTCAATGGGTATTTTTTGTCTTGCCGGGATTTGTTCCAGGTCTAACGGATAATTCTTACGGGTTCCGCTCTTCTGGATCTACCCCGGACCTCATTAGCCCATACCAAAGGTGTCGCTGCATTCTTCACCTCCTCGGAATTCCTTTGTTAGTCTTCGGTTGTTCCTGCCACATCAAAACTCTTGCCTCGATGGCTTGAGATTCAGGGATTAATAATTGAACTTCCCCATCTTTAAAGGTGATCTGCATTTCCAGTTTACTCCATAGGTGCCGTCGTCCAAGAGTGGTATAGGACATTCAGGCATATATAAAAATTGGTGAGTTACCCATTGTTTTCCGAGCTTAGAATTTAAAGGATGGAAAAGGCACGCTGTTCCGCTTTCCTGTGGCACTCACAACGTTTACTGTATCGTCCCTCAATTGTCTTTGATAAGTATTTAACAGAATAAGTCACCCCAGTATCTACAAGAAAATCTATTTTCCATTTCCCCAGCTCTACTGTAGCCAGGGGTTCTGCTGGGGAGGTTCCCCCGGTCCCCTTCAGGACTTAGTTCAGGGGAACTGACGTGGAAAGGCAGCTGCTTCTTGATCGTATGGTGCCTCCTCCAGAACCTCTGCACTGACAGGAATAGGACCCCTAAAACGGTCCTTACTCTTTCCAATGTCCCAGTTCTTTCCAATAGGCACACTGATGATCTCCTAAGGTATCCCTGTTTTTTTGTGCTGGAGGGCCTCGCCTCTCCCCCCATAGTATTGCCGTCCTCCCCTGAAAGTTGCTGTTTGCTGACGCTCCCTGCAGTGCAGCTGTCAGGTTTCCCTCTCTTTCCCTGTCTCTCCGTGCCTGTCTCCGCTCTCGTTCGTTTTCTCCTTGCTCTTCTCTAATTTCCTTCTCTTGCTCCCTGTTATCAAAACCCAGCCATGCAACCTCCAACATCTCTCAGTAATTCCAAATCCTCCTCCTCATCACGCCCGCACTTCAAACCCCGTTGCCCCGTACTACAAGCAGAGCAACACCTTCACAGCCTCCTGCTGCCTTTTCCTGCTTTTCTAATGCTGATGCCAGGGGGTCTTGCAGGGTAACCCACAGTGCTTCAGCCACTCAGGATGATTTCGCAAGGTGAAAACACATCAACATAAGGTACCTCATGCCATTTCTTCTCCCTTCTACAAAACAACATCAATTGTAACATTGTCCTTTTATTCCCAATTTTTATTCTTGGGCCATTTTTCTGATCATCCAATTTATCCATCGGTCACCAGCGATGATAATATTTTATCAGAGTTCTCTTATCTGTTACACCTCCCGGTGAACTTCTGTTCTTGCCAGTGTCTCAGTATGCATCCTGATGGACTCTTCTTCAAGATTCATCCGCTCTGATCGCTTCTCATTTTACTCGTTTAAATGTCTATCTTGCCAACCACAAACAATCTTTACTATTTCGGTAGCACGCTCCTTCTTTTCCCAAGGGGTCCACACTTGACACTTACTTAGCACACTCTACGGCTGTCCCAGATTGCATTCACAATCTCTGTTTATACCATAAACATTCAAAAAGAATTATTGGTTTACACTATTTTTCAGGTTGTAAAAGGCAATATTCTGGCTCCCACATTTACCAACATTTTCTACTTCAGGGGCTGCACCATTCAGATTTTTAGTTAGTCTTTTAACACGGCAATAAAGGACATCCAAACTTACACGTAAATGCTACTATTAATCTAAGCTAATTACCCACAATATTGGGCCCCTTTATCAGGTTTCCTCAACTTTGTGTCTTTTTCTAGTTCACACCCAAGGACTGTTCCCTAATTTACGGCTTCTCTTATCCGTTTCTACATTCCAACTCTTTTACTAATTGTTTTCTTTCGTACTGGAGCATGAGAGAGGCGAAGCCTGAGTTTGTGGGGCCTGACTCAAGTGTTGCCAAGTTATACGTGTGTTTTAAAATTCTTCTAGGCTAATTAGTTTCCCTTATTCATTCCTTTTTGAAAATCAGAGGCTGTGTTTACCTTGCCGTGGAGTAAAAAAGTCACACGAGTGCCTGGTACCAAGAAGCCACCTCAGCATAGTTGTGGGGTCTCCTCTGCATAACTTCACCTGCTTGCTAGTAGACACGGTGCTGCCCAAGCTCGGGGGTTTCCAGTGCTCAACCCAGCTTGGCCTGAGCCACATCAGGAGTTTCTACCCTGTGCGGCAAGAATTTCAGAAGCTTAGGACAAAGCGTTCCGTCCCTGCTGTTCTGCTCACACATACCTTGGTGTAAGAGAGATTTGTAATTGGCAAGGAAAGAATTCCTTGTTGATTTGAGAAATCTCCAAGTGACCCACAGAGAAGGCAGTCATCTGGAGGGTACGTCCCTACTGAGCACGTGGCCCGTGGACTGAGCTGCGAGATAGGGAAGCTCCTGCTGTCGGCTTCAAAGCAAGCCTCCTCCATCTGGTTTTGCTCCAGGTGGCTGCTTGGTTGCCATTTGTTTTCAAAAGACACTAGCACTGGGAATTCAGCTTGGGGCTTGGAGAGGAGAGAAGAAGCAAGCATGTCTTTCCCAAGGGCAACTGCTTGGTGCTGGGAAGGACGCCCCTCTGTAGCAGCGTCAGCGTAGCTTCCGGGTGATGCAAAGCTGAGAGGATCTCCCAAGTCAGTGCTGCAGGAACGTGGCAGTTTGAGGACCGACCGTGTTACAGCTCTTCTTTTGCATATCACTGTTGCTCAGGCAGGGTGAGAGCTTTGGTTTCCATTCCTGTTATCTCCAGGAGGAGACGGCCATGGGAACCACTGCTGCTTATGCAGTTCTGTGCAAAACAAGTCTGTGGCATGAGAAGAAAGATTTGGAAGACTTTTTTACTGCCTTCCAAATGATTTTGCACACTCAAGTAAAAGAAAATCATCTCAGTTACTGAGACTGAATTAACTTTTTATTTTCCCTCTCCTTCAGGCCCATCTGAGGAAAATGGAAGAACAAATTGTATGGGGACATTTGGGAGTTGAGGGGGTGTAGATGTGAGATGGGTTTTTTTTTCTTTTAATCGCTTTAAGACTTGAGTTACAGTAAGGCAGTTTCTCATCTGCTCTGCCAGTCAGCACAGTACGCTTATCTGAACATCCCACTATTAGCCCAACTGAGAGTTACATGAATGTCACATTTGCAGTCGGTGCTTCCATTTCATTGGACTGTTTTACTGTTTTACAGCGTAGCTCTGCTCTGAAAATGTTAGAGACTATAGCTAAACACTGAGAGAAGCTAATGGATGCTGTGTGCTTTTTTCCAACTTAAAGAGCATGGACAAGTTCAGAAATTTTTGATAGAGATGATATGAAGATGAATTAAGAACATAAATGAATTCAGGTGGAATTTCTCTGTATCTGCTAAAATGCTGCCTTTCTTCTTCCCCTTGAGGTATACTCCATTTAGCGGAAGACTGTTCTCTAAGTACTGGAGACCTTGAGCGTGAACGGTATCTTCTGTATGGGGCTGCCCTTGCCCTTGAACGGTGATAACCATCTGACCTTGACCTGCAACGACTGTTACGACTCTTCCCTTCGCCTCTTCTTGGATACGGTGGTGATTGCGAGTGGGAACGAGAGTGGGAACGACTAAATGAGTGAGAGCAGGAGGCAGTGTGGGAGAAGCACTGCAGGGAGACTTGGACCTTAGAGAAACCCAAACAAACCGACGAAAACAATAGAGGAAGTTAATTCAAACCAGTCACTGGGATGGGAAAGAAGGCCTAAATCTTGGGGGACCTCAAGTCTGGTGGCCTCCTGGAGAAGAAACAATTACCGTGAGAGATTTGGTGCTTCTAGAGAGCAGTGCCTGCCTGGAGTCTGGTCCTCAAAAGCCTTTGCAGAAAGGTATGTTGTGAAGGAGCAGCAAAAGAGCTTGCTAGTGACTCACACAAAAGGAGCTCACTCGGGGGGAAGACTGCTGCCCCTGCCCGGTTTTGGTTGGGAGGTGTCTGCAGGAATTGTGGGCTGGCTGGTGTCAGGTGTTTCAAAGGTGCTATGCGGCCACAGCACCACTTTGCATGGCAGAAGGTGCCGTGGTAACTTTTGGTAGACTGATGACAGGGGTGAGACAGACCAGCTGTTGGATGCATATTTGGCCTTTCCCAGGTCTAGAGCAGCAGCAGCAGCAGCAGCAAGGTGTAAGGCATGACAGCTTGGGAACGACTGCTCTGAGTTCTGCGTCAGGTTTTGCCACCAGGAGCATCTCCTGACACTTGTCTCACCCCTGCCTCAGCATCCAGGGCCACCTTGGCCCCAAGTGTCACTGAATGGACAGGCAGCCTTTGTGCCGGGTACCGGTGCAAGGCTGGGAAGTGGCAGTAACTGCTGCCCCTAGTCCTACCCCAAATTCAGCCTCATGGCTATTCCCTGTCTCTCGCAGGTCCTTTGCAATCTACAGCACGTGGGCAAGCAGCCTGAAGCACAACGCCCGATGCACAAAGCCTGGCTGTCTTCCTGCCGCCACTGGAGTCCCTTCCTGCGAGTGAGCTGCTCGCCCTCTTCTTTCTCTGCTCTGGATCTGCCACAAACTGAAGGGCCACTGGAGCTGGGGGTCGACAGCCCTGATTGACCATTCCAGAGGTAAGGAGAGAAAGTGACCGTCCGAGGGTTTCATGGGGATGGGGTAGCAGAGCTAAAGATACAAACAGATTTCCTCTGATTTCCAATATAACCTACAAGTAATCCACAGAACATAAGATCATCCTTTCAGCTCTGGCTAATAAGAAAGCCTTGTCACCTCTTGATCATCTGCTGCCATTTTTTCCCCCTTTTCTCCTGGCAAAACTTGTCAAATTCACTTTCCTCTAAACTGTTTGTGGTTTTGGTCAATCTGCTTGCTCTGAGGAATCTATTTCATGGACAAACTCTAACCAGTTCTGCTCAGCATGAAACTCGGGAGTCAAGAGCGCAGCCTGGAAACTGGTGACAACCCACTGACTTCAGTGCTAGAAAACTATTTTCTTGGACTTCACACTTTTCATATGCAGCAGTAAAGGAAGAAGGTATAAATTCCTGAGCTGGCCGTAGCATTGTTGTTGCTCAAGCATGTATTGCACATGGTAATGCACCTTTCTTGGATTTTGGTTGTTCAGATGAGGCGCCTCCAGCCTTTCTCTTTCTCCTTGGCACAGCTGAATTTCTCCTGTCAAAAGGAACAGGGCTGTATTGAGGGAGGAGGTTGAATTTCTTCTCAGATTTCTCTTCCAACTGTGCTAAGCTAAAGGGCAGGCAAAACCAATCAAATTAAATGTAACTCCATTTCTGTAGAAAAAAATATCTTGTTTAGGAGAATGTGTGCATATATACATTCCTGTCTACATAATGTAGAGAGAGCGGGAAAGAGAGAAGCGCGCACACACGGTAAACATCATACTGTTAACCCAAGTTTGGGAGGAGAATGTACACTCCAGCTTCTGCATTTGTAACTCAGTACAAATTGATTAGTTGCGTATATGAAAATTAGAAAAAATACAGACATGGGTTTCACGCTGGGGACATTTAGCTCTGTTTGCTGCACAGATTGGTACAGGAGCTGTGTCTGCTGTGTGAGGGGAAGGAAAACAAGACCATAAAGAAACCAACCAATAACATGGTTTGTAAAACCTCAGGTGAAAGTCCTAACATTGGAATGGAAACAATAACAATTCAAAGCAGAGGAATCCGAGTGTCCCAGAACAGTAGCTTGTTTCCCACTTCTCTTACCCAGCAGAGAGATGCCTCAGCCCCAGTGCGTGAGGATTTACAAGCGGTGACTCAGACTGCAGCGTGGGGCTCTGCAGGGCTACAGCCCCCTCTCCCTCCGGTGCTGCTTTGCCAGCACCCGTTTCTCCTGACTTTTGTGGTACCCACCCCAGGGATAGATTTTCACTGGGCTTTTTGTCCTGCCGGCTGCATCTGTTTCTCAGCCCCAGCTCTGTCTGCTTGGGAAGGGCGACGTGAGGCTGTGCCCCCTTTCCCACTGCTGGCACTCTTCCTCCAGGTGCCACCGCTCTGCCAGGACCGGTCATCTCCGGTGACACATGCCACCCTGTTTGTGCTGTAGCCAGGACTGCCTCTGGTCTGCTCCCGTTTACAGCAGTATCGCTTCGGAGTAAGACCGTCCATGCCAGTGCTGTGCTTTGGGGGAGCTGCATTCAAGCCCTGACAAGGAAGAAGAAAAATCAGAGGTGGCATTCCAGATTTTTCAGTTTCAATGGGAAAAGACTCCCAAGGCAGGTTCCCTCCAATCCGTGGGCCAGTCTCGATGCACCAGGTGTTTTGGAGAGGCTAGCACTGTTCTGGTGTCAGATTATGTTCTTCTGTCCTGACACCCACCAAGGCTTTGTTTTAAGATATTTAGGAACTGGATGACGTTTCTGTGAACCCTGCAACCACCTGCAGGCTTTGAAACCTGCCAGTTGCATGGTCTTGGGGTGCAAGTCGGAGGGGTTGTTCAGTTTGCACGCTGCCGTGCCCGCTCCAGCAGTGGCACGGCTGATGGTGTGCCCCAGCTGAGGATGCCTCTGCAGATACGCCTCATTTTGCAGAGCCAAGAATAGGAACCCTGACAAGCATCAGCATTTCCAAACCTGAATCTAGATAAAGTTAGTGCCAGGTGAGAGGTGGGTGACAGGGTCTCAGCTTGGGCTGAGCCCATGCAGAGGAGCTGCTGCAAGGCAAGAGTCCCTTTTCCTCGATGACAAGTGGCTTGAAGGGTTTGCGTTCTGCGCTCCACAATAACTTGTAGTAAGCAGGGTGCAATCTGCTAAACCTTGTTGTGATTGGTTGTTTTTCCTGGTGGAAAAAGGGTTTACAATGGGTAGAGATCATTATGAAAGGAGGACCACAGCCTTTCACACGTGCTGGTCCTCCAGGTACATGCAAAGAGAGGTCTGTGTGGATACCAGAGCTCCTGCGAAGGAGCTCAAATACCCAACCAGCATGTTTCCAGCCAGCTGAGACCTCTGGCCACCAGTGGCCTGGGAGAGGGAGGGAGGGAGGGAGGGAGGGAGAAGTGAGTTTTCTTACCAGCTGGGGAAAAAAGGCAGTGAAGCCTATGGATGGAGACGGACTGCAGGGTCAGATGCCAAAGCAGCCTTCCTAGGGCTGCTGGTCAGAGCCCTGACAAGCCCCGGTACCCTGGGAGGCAGCAGCCAGCCCTGCAGCCTGCTAGCGAAACACTTCAGCTCCAACACGGCTCCTCCTTCTGTGCTTTTCAACAGCTCTGCAGCCCCCCAGCCCCAGCCCGCTGCGCTGGTGGGCCGGGGAGCTGGAGGCATTTTCCCAGCGCTCTGATCTAACAGCACCAGTGGGACTGTTTCCAGCACGCTGCCACTGGAGGGCGTGTCGGCCTCCCTCCCTATCTCCCACCACCCCGGCCTGATAAAGGAGGGGCTGGTGGCAGCCGGGGGAAGCGCCCAGAGCAGGGGATGGAGCTGGGGACTGGCCAAACACAAGGTGGCAGGGCTGGGGTGCTTCTCCCGTGAGCCCCTCCCTGTCAATGAGGATGTTGATACCTGTGACTATGGAAATCTTAAGATCAATTCAAGCAATTAGAGCCATTGCTCAATCGCTGTAACCAAACAAAAGGGAAACCATTGTCACTTAGGAAACAATTAGTTGTAAGCTAAGGAGCTCTGGAACAATCTCATTTTAAAGAGCTGGGCCTTGGAAGAACAGATGTGCAAAAAAAGAGAAGAGAGTTACAAGGTGATCCCAAAACGGGCCTTGAGGGATAAGGTATATGTGATACCAGGAGTGAGTCTGAAGACCCCCCGGGGGTGTCAACAAACATGGGGGAAAGACCTTAGCATATGCTAACGAGTTCCCAAGGAAGATCCCTGCCTGTGATAAGCACTACTGGGAAAGATACTGAATATGTCTATGAACATAGTAGAAATACTTGCTAGTTTTGTCTTTTGGGTGTGCACCTTAGGTGGAGTTATCCCCCGTGCACCCAGCGCTGCAATAAAGAATGCCTGCTTTCTAAAGCTTCCAAATAAGCCTTAGAGAGTGAACTATTTTGCCGCTTTCTGGTAACAGATTTTGGCACCGCAGATGGGACACTGCTCTGGAACATGGGCGGATCCGAGGGATCGCAGGACCTCCAGCCGTCACCGAGGGATTCTCGGGGAGAACCTGCGATCCCGGACCAAAGAATTCTGAGCAAGGACCATCAACAAGGCAAAGGCATTCTTTCAGTATTATTTTCTGTTGCCTGTCCGTGGGTCGTAGCGAAAGCTGCGCAGGGTTGGGCCGTATCGCTGGGGCAAAGGGAAAGTACCCTTTGATTGAAACTGAAGGGTGAGTCTCCTTCCCGAAAGGGAAGCTCAGAAGTTTGTCTGTTGAACGTTGAATACGGCCGTGATCGTAATGGCGTGGTTTTGTGTTTGTTGCTGTAGTGTTTGTAAGTGTGTAGTATTGTTGTAAAAAGCTGGGGTGAAATTGTTTTAGTGCCCTGTTTTTAAACTGGGAACTGGAACTTCTAAAAGGGAATTGATGGGAAAGAAATGTCCTCTTGGGTGCATTTTATTAAATTGGAAGCAAATAGCAGGACCCCCAGGAGGAGTGGCAAAGAGAGAGGATCTAATCAACTATTGTAATCAGTGGTGGCCATTGTAGGGACTGAAGGAGGGAGAAAAGTGGCTGGTTAATGGGACTTTTAGGATACTCTGTTCCAGTTGTTGTTATTCTTAAGAGGGGAAGGAAAATGGGATGAAGTTCCCCATGTTGATTTATTCTCTGCTTTACGAGATCATCCTGAATGGAGCAGGGAATGTAAATGAATAGGGAGAGATCCTTTGGTTCTGACCTGGGCAAAAGATAATCAGAAACTCTGTAAGCGTTGTTGTTCGGCGTGTAGTATGAGTCAGTGGTGCGTCCAATATGGAGGAGCGGACGAGGAGGATGTTTCTGATGAAGGGGACTCTTTTGGTGGAAATGAGAAATTCAGTGCTATTGCAGGGAGAACGAGGGGAGGATGGGGAGGTCGAGTTGTGCAAGCTCTCAAGCCGTGCACCCAGCGCTGCAGTAAAGAATGCCTGCTTTCCAAACCTTCCGAATAAGTCTTAGAGAGTGAATTCTCCTGCCGCTTTCCGGTAACAGGATGGTGACAATCAGTTGGGCTGTATTAGGCAGGGCCGCTGTCAGGGGACTAGTGCCTGCCTTGAAGCGCCACTAATCGATGGTTAGCCGCCACTTCCCGTTTGGTTTGCAAACTGGCCACACTGGGGAGTTATGAGGGGACTGAGTTTGAATACTTACCCCCTGTTCCTGCAGCTCTTTTATCAGCGGAGCGATTCCCTCCCTCTCTCTCCCCGTGGTAAGGGACAGCCTTTCACACTCACGAGTTTAATCGGGGGAAGCGTAGGGGCAGTCTGTAAAAAGCCTTATCAGGGTTGACGGAACCCCAAACTTCCACTGCCTCCCTGCCGAGTCCGTCCAGGACTTCCCCTTCACTAAATCCGATCCCAGAGTATTGGTGGGGAGCACTGCCAACACCATAGTGGTCTCGGTGGGGGTGGTGTCTGCCAGCAACCAGCACTTTACTCGGGCTGTAGGTTGGGGTTTGCCATATCCAAATACATCGGTAACCCATATCTGTTATGAATCAGGGACGATCCCACTCCGGCCTGCGGTATCGGCATTTAAAGCAGAGATTTGGGCCCCTGTGCCTAGCAGAAAAGTGAGCGGAGTCTTCAAAGAGCCAAGGAGAAAGGCACAGAGCGGTTCTGGAGGAACAGCTTTTAATTGACAAAACACAAAAGGAAAGGTCCCATCAAAGCTACTCTAACCCCCCTCCCTCCCCCCCCCCCCCCTCCCTCCTTCCCCCCCCCTCCCCCCCCCAAATACACCACCCCTCCTCCCCCATCCCCCACTCCCCCCACCTCCACCTCATCCCTGCTCGGGCTCTACTTCCCCCCCTGCCACCCGCGTGCTGCCTGCCAGAGCCCTGCGCTTGCTGTCTGGCTTTGGCAAGGCGCTCTGCCCCCGCTTCTTCCCCCGCTTCTCGCAGGCGGCAGCCTGGGACGGTGGCAGGGCCATCCCCGCAGCCCCCCATGGCTCCTGGGGCTGCATCCCGATGGTGTAGAACTCTCCCAGGATGAGCATGGCGTCGGTGGTCTCAGGGATGCTGTAGTCGGGGTGAGCAGCTCCTTGGGCAGGGTGAGCAGCTCCTTGGGCAGGGAGAGCGAGGCAAAGTCACAGTGGGGGGTGTTTGTGCCGGTGCCACCAAGCTCCCCAGGCACAGGGCTGCTGCCCAAACCATCCTGACTGACCCCCCCCTGCATCCAGGGAGACACCAAAGAGCCTTCGGGCCTCTTTGAGAAGCTCCTCCTCAGAGACTGCAAAGTCTCCATCCGGGTCCCCAGGGGCTTGGTTGTGGGGGCCAGCAGAGGGGCTGGGGGGGGGGGGGCGGTCACGGCCCAGGGGGGATGTTGGTTCACCTGGCTTCTAGGAGGTGAAGCGGGAGAGATGGCCCCAAGCATTGGGGAAATTCTCTGGGACTTGGATTTCCTGGGCACGCATGAGCCAGGCGAGAGCAGGGACGCTTGCCTGGGCTTGCTGAAGCCCTGTGCCAAAAGTGCCCTGGGGACAGGGCTGATGGGGATGCTGGGCGTGCGCGGGGGCCGGGGATGGCGAAGGCGCCGGGGTGGCAGAGCAGCCGGGGTGCCGTACCTGGTGGTGGTAGTGCCTGGGGGCCCTGGGGTGCCACGTGCAGTGAGGGTGCCCAGGCTGCGGGGAAGGGCTGCTGCTGGCGGGGCAGTGGGCACAGGTTGGCTGAGCCTGGAAGAGAGACAGGAGCGATGGCCGGCGGTCACCTCCGCTCTTGCCCCCAAGAGCGTCCCCGGGCTGCAGGGGTCGGGGTGGGTGCCTACCTTGGGGGTAGAAGGTTTGGGGAAGGAGAAAAATCTGCGGGAGCCGGGGTGCCGGGGGGTCCCGGGGGCTGCGCGGTGGGAGCTGCAGTGGTGGCGGCGCCGTGCTGCGTTCTGGCTGTTGGCTGCTAAGGACTCTCTGGCGTCTCCCAGGAAGGAATGTGGGGTCTCCGCGTGTTCCGCCCCGCCCCAACAGCGTACAGCCCAACAGCTACTCTGGACGAGTAGCCCTTGTCCTAATGGCAGATTTCGGCTTCCCAGACATCAGCTTGTTGTCCAAACAGCGGATTCGTTACGCCGTGTACACTAAGCCACTTCTCACACACGTAGGAGACATATTGCTTTTTATTGAGGCCTGGGTGCTGGGTGGATTTCCACAAATCAAGCACACCTGATGCCCGTTCCCTGTCATATTTATACACAAACCTTCCAAATTAGGAGACTCCCAATTACAACGATTGGTTCAGATTTCTTCTGCTAGGATGCAAACTAGAAGGCATGCTCGGTTCTTTTCTCGGCCTTTATCTTTGGGTAGGTGGTATAATTTGGGTAGGGGGCTCGTGGGTCGGTGGTTGCGGAGACCCTGGCCCAAATTACCTTTCCCCTAGTTTCTCAATACTTCTGGCACTCCCAAATGGTTCTTCAGGGTCCGTTGATCAGACTAACGATGTATGGGTTGTGCTTCTACCTCTTGACAAGCACGTCTTCCTTGACACCTTGTCTGGGTAAATAGGAACTGACAGAATGGTAGCACTGGACAATGGCCATCCTCAGGAGTCCCTAGCCGCTATTTACAAAACTCTCTGTGACATCCTGAACTGTGAAAAACTATCTGGAACATTCTTAACGGTGGAACTATGAAAAACAATTTGTAACTTTTTAGCTGCAGATTCAGGATTAACTTTCAACCTCAGTGAAGGATATCCTGGTCCGACTCAAAGCACGTGATGAAACTGTGAAAAACTCAAGGTGTGGAAGGATTATTTCCTGTATTAAATTGTCTTACAAGCAGCGCGCTCTGTTGCCCTGTGGATAGTATCATGTCATCACCGGCACGCCTGGTAATTTTCCGTTTCTTTCCTAGTACAAGGATGCATTGATGAAGGCAAATCCAGGGGTACGGGTGGTGCCCCACAACGAAGCAACCTGTGGAACCCCAGACATCGCCTGTTACAAAGAGGAAAAAGCAGGCTCTGCAAAAGAGTTCCCAAGCCTGAGGAAAGGGGCCAAAAGTGAAGCAATGCCACAGCATACCTTTGGGATGGCAGGTGAGATTTCCATCCCTGTTCCTCAAAGGGAACAGCCTCGTTTTGTTTGAGGATGCGGTGTTGGAATCAAAGCGCAAGGCCAGTTTTCTTTACTGCAGACTGCGCTGTAGTGCAAATAGCTTTGGTGTCCCACATGGAGTTGCCAGGTGTGGTGGGTTGACCCTGGCTGGGGGCCAGGTGCCCACCAGAGCCGCTCTATCATGTCCCTTGTTCACCAGACAGGGGAGAGAGAAAAAGTATAGCAAAAAGCTTCTGGGGCGAGATAAGGACAGGGAGAGATCACTCACTAATTATCGTCACGAGCAAAACAGACTGAACTTAGAGAGGAAATTCATCTAACTTCTTACTAAGCGAAACAGAGGAGAGGAATGAGAAATAAAGTCAAATCTGAAAACACCTGCCCCCACCCCTCCCATCTTCCCGGCTCAACTTCACTCCCGGCTTCAACCTCCGCCCCCCCTCAGCAGCACAGGGGGACGGGGAATGGGGGTTACGGTCAGGTAACAATAAGGTAACTATGTGATGGAAATGTGATTTTGTAATGGTTTTGTAACCTAAGTGTATAAATATAAGGGATTAAAGGCTAGGTGTGCATGTTAGGAGAAGAGATCCCCCATGCACCCAGCGCTGAATAAACCAATGTTGGCTTTCTAAACTGCATTTCTGTTTGGAAAGTTGTTATTGCCCTTTGAGCGGTAACAAGGGGGACCGGCGTGAGTGAGGTGAGAGGTTCTGGGAGTGGAGAAATAAGCAGGGCTCCTAAGCTTCCTTTCATGGTTCTTGGCAGTTTGTCTCTCTTTTTTTTTTCCCTTTTAGAGGGCAACCACTGAGAAAAGCAACAGTCTGTGGAAACACAGCCTTTTGAAGAAAAGTATATGGTGGGAGTTAAAACTAAATCTTAACTAAAACATGCAGATAGCTATTAGAGAGGTCTGTGTGGATACCAGAGCTCCTGCGAAGGAGCTCAAATACCCAACCAGCATGTTTCCAGCCAGCTGAGACCTCTGGCCACCGGTGGCCTGGGAGAGGGAGGGAGGGAGGGAGGGAGGGAGAAGTGATTTTTCTTACCAGCTGGGGAAAAAAGGCAGTGAAGCCTATGGATGGAGACGGACTGCAGGGTCAGATGCCAAAGCAGCCTTCCTAGGGCTGCTGGTCAGAGCCCTGACAAGCCCCGGTACCCTGGGAGGCAGCAGCCAGCCCTGCAGCCTGCTAGCGAAACACTTCAGCTCCAACACGGCTCCTCCTTCTGTGCTTTTCAACAGCTCTGCAGCCCCCCAGCCCCAGCCCGCTGCGCTGGTGGGCCGGGGAGCTGGAGGCATTTTCCCAGCGCTCTGATCTAACAGCACCAGTGGGACTGTTTCCAGCACGCTGCCACTGGAGGGCGTGTCGGCCTCCCTCCCTATCTCCCACCACCCCGGCCTGATAAAGGAGGGGCTGGTGGCAGCCGGGGGAAGCGCCCAGAGCAGGGGATGGAGCTGGGGACTGGCCAAACACCAAGGTGGCAGGGCTGGGGTGCTTCTCCCGTGAGCCCCTCCCTGTCAATGAGGATGTTGATACCTGTGACTATGGAAATCTTAAGATCAATTCAAGCAATTAGAGCCATTGCTCAATCGCTGTAACCAAACAAAAGGGAAACCATTGTCACTTAGGAAACAATTAGTTGTAAGCTAAGGAGCTCTGGAACAATCTCATTTTAAAGAGCTGGGCCTTGGAAGAACAGATGTGCAAAAAAAGAGAAGAGAGTTACAAGGTGATCCCAAAACGGGCCTTGAGGGATAAGGTATATGTGATACCAGGAGTGAGTCTGAAGACCCCCCGGGGGTGTCAACAAACATGGGGGAAAGACCTTAGCATATGCTAACGAGTTCCCAAGGAAGATCCCTGCCTGTGATAAGCACTACTGGGAAAGATACTGAATATGTCTATGAACATAGTAGAAATACTTGCTAGTTTTGTCTTTTGGGTGTGCACCTTAGGTGGAGTTATCCCCCGTGCACCCAGCGCTGCAATAAAGAATGCCTGCTTTCTAAAGCTTCCAAATAAGCCTTAGAGAGTGAACTATTTTGCCGCTTTCTGGTAACAGATTTTGGCACCGCAGATGGGACACTGCTCTGGAACATGGGCGGATCCGAGGGATCGCAGGACCTCCAGCCGTCACCGAGGGATTCTCGGGGAGAACCTGCGATTCCCGGACCAAAGAATTCTGAGCAAGGACCATCAACAAGGCAAAGGCATTCTTTCAGTATTATTTTCTGTTGCCTGTCCGTGGGTCGTAGCGAAAGCTGCGCAGGGTTGGGCCGTATCCCTGGGGCAAAGGGAAAGTACCCTTTGATTGAAACTGAAGGGTGAGTCTCCTTCCCGAAAGGGAAGCTCAGAAGTTTGTCTGTTGAACGTTGAATACGGCCGTGATCGTAATGGCGTGGTTTTGTGTTTGTTGCTGTAGTGTTTGTAAGTGTGTAGTATTGTTGTAAAAAGCTGGGGTGAAATTGTTTTAGTGCCCTGTTTTTAAACTGGGAACTGGAACTTCTAAAAGGGAATTGATGGGAAAGAAATGTCCTCTTGGGTGCATTTTATTAAATTGGAAGCAAATAGCAGGACCCCCAGGAGGAGTGGCAAAGAGAGAGGATCTAATCAACTATTGTAATCAGTGGTGGCCATTGTAGGGACTGAAGGAGGGAGAAAAGTGGCTGGTTAATGGGACTTTTAGGATACTCTGTTCCAGTTGTTGTTATTCTTAAGAGGGGAAGGAAAATGGGATGAAGTTCCCCATGTTGATTTATTCTCTGCTTTACGAGATCATCCTGAATGGAGCAGGGAATGTAAATGAATAGGGAGAGATCCTTTGGTTCTGACCTGGGCAAAAGATAATCAGAAACTCTGTAAGCGTTGTTGTTCGGCGTGTAGTATGAGTCAATGGTGCGTCCAATACGGAGGAGCGGACGAGGAGGATGTTTCTGATGAAGGGGACTCTTTTGGTGGAAATGAGAAATTCAGTGCTATTGCAGGGAGAACGAGGGGAGGATGGGGAGGTCGAGTTGTGCAAGCTCTCAAGCCGTGCACCCAGCGCTGCAGTAAAGAGTGCCTGCTTTCCAAACCTTCCGAATAAGTCTTAGAGAGTGAATTCTCCTGCCGCTTTCCGGTAACAGGATGGTGACAATCAGTTGGGCTGTATTAGGCAGGGCCGCTGTCAGGGGACTAGTGCCTGCCTTGAAGCGCCACTAATCGATGGTTAGCCGCCACTTCCCGTTTGGTTTGCAAACTGGCCACACTGGGGAGTTATGAGGGGACTGAGTTTGAATACTTACCCCCTGTTCCTGCAGCTCTTTTATCAGCGGAGCGATTCCCTCCCTCTCTCTCCCCGTGGTAAGGGACAGCCTTTCACACTCACGAGTTTAATCGGGGGAAGCGTAGGGGCAGTCTGTAAAAAGCCTTATCAGGGTTGACGGAACCCCAAACTTCCACTGCCTCCCTGCCGAGTCCGTCCAGGACTTCCCCTTCACTAAATCCGATCCCAGAGTATTGGTGGGGAGCACTGCCAACACCATAGTGGTCTCGGTGGGGGTGGTGTCTGCCAGCAACCAGCACTTTACTCGGGCTGTAGGTTGGGGTTTGCCATATCCAAATACATCGGTAACCCATATCTGTTATGAATCAGGGACGATCCCACTCCGGCCTGCGGTATCGGCATTTAAAGCAGAGATTTGGGCCCCTGTGCCTAGCAGAAAAGTGAGCGGAGTCTTCAAAGAGCCAAGGAGAAAGGCACAGAGCGGTTCTGGAGGAACAGCTTTTAATTGACAAAACACAAAAGGAAAGGTCCCATCAAAGCTACTCTAACCCCCCTCCCTCCCTCCCCCCCCCCCTCCCTCCTTCCCCCCTCCCTCCCCCCCCCCAAATACACCACCCCTCCTCCCCCATCCCCCACTCCCCCCACCTCCACCTCATCCCTGCTCGGGCTCTACTTCCCCCCCTGCCACCCGCGTGCTGCCTGCCAGAGCCCTGCGCTTGCTGTCTGGCTTTGGCAAGGCGCTCTGCCCCCGCTTCTTCCCCCGCTTCTCGCAGGCGGCAGCCTGGGACGGTGGCAGGGCCATCCCCGCAGCCCCCCATGGCTCCTGGGGCTGCATCCCGATGGTGTAGAACTCTCCCAGGATGAGCATGGCGTCGGTGGTCTCAGGGATGCTGTAGTCGGGGGTGAGCAGCTCCTTGGGCAGGGTGAGCAGCTCCTTGGGCAGGGAGAGCGAGGCAAAGTCACAGTGGGGGGTGTTTGTGCCGGTGCCACCAAGCTCCCCAGGCACAGGGCTGCTGCCCAAACCATCCTGACTGACCCCCCCCTGCATCCAGGGAGACACCAAAGAGCCTTCGGGCCTCTTTGAGAAGCTCCTCCTCAGAGACTGCAAAGTCTCCATCCGGGTCCCCAGGGGCTTGGTTGTGGGGGCCAGCAGAGGGGCTGGGGGGGGGGGGCGGTCACGGCCCAGGGGGGATGTTGGTTCACCTGGCTTCTAGGAGGTGAAGCGGGAGAGATGGCCCCAAGCATTGGGGAAATTCTCTGGGACTTGGATTTCCTGGGCACGCATGAGCCAGGCGAGAGCAGGGACGCTTGCCTGGGCTTGCTGAAGCCCTGTGCCAAAAGTGCCCTGGGGACAGGGCTGATGGGGATGCTGGGCGTGCGCGGGGGCCGGGGATGGCGAAGGCGCCGGGGTGGCAGAGCAGCCGGGGTGCCGTACCTGGTGGTGGTAGTGCCTGGGGGCCCTGGGGTGCCACGTGCAGTGAGGGTGCCCAGGCTGCGGGGAAGGGCTGCTGCTGGCGGGGCAGTGGGCACAGGTTGGCTGAGCCTGGAAGAGAGACAGGAGCGATGGCCGGCGGTCACCTCCGCTCTTGCCCCCAAGAGCGTCCCCGGGCTGCAGGGGTCGGGGTGGGTGCCTACCTTGGGGGTAGAAGGTTTGGGGAAGGAGAAAAATCTGCGGGAGCCGGGGTGCCGGGGGGTCCCGGGGGCTGCGCGGTGGGAGCTGCAGTGGTGGCGGCGCCGTGCTGCGTTCTGGCTGTTGGCTGCTAAGGACTCTCTGGCGTCTCCCAGGAAGGAATGTGGGGTCTCCGCGTGTTCCGCCCCGCCCCAACAGCGTACAGCCCAACAGCTACTCTGGACGAGTAGCCCTTGTCCTAATGGCAGATTTCGGCTTCCCAGACATCAGCTTGTTGTCCAAACAGCGGATTCGTTACGCCGTGTACACTAAGCCACTTCTCACACACGTAGGAGACATATTGCTTTTTATTCAGGCCTGGGTGCTGGGTGGATTTCCACAAATCAAGCACACCTGATGCCCGTTCCCTGTCATATTTATACACAAACCTTCCAAATTAGGAGACTCCCAATTACAACGATTGGTTCAGATTTCTTCTGCTAGGATGCAAACTAGAAGGCATGCTCGGTTCTTTTCTCGGCCTTTATCTTTGGGTAGGTGGTATAATTTGGGTAGGGGGCTCGTGGGTCGGTGGTTGCGGAGACCCTGGCCCAAATTACCTTTCCCCTAGTTTCTCAATACTTCTGGCACTCCCAAATGGTTCTTCAGGGTCCGTTGATCAGACTAACGATGTATGGGTTGTGCTTCTACCTCTTGACAAGCACGTCTTCCTTGACACCTTGTCTGGGTAAATAGGAACTGACAGAATGGTAGCACTGGACAATGGCCATCCTCAGGAGTCCCTAGCCGCTATTTACAAAACTCTCTGTGACATCCTGAACTGTGAAAAACTATCTGGAACATTCTTAACGGTGGAACTATGAAAAACAATTTGTAACTTTTTAGCTGCAGATTCAGGATTAACTTTCAACCTCAGTGAAGGATATCCTGGTCCGACTCAAAGCACGTGATGAAACTGTGAAAAACTCAAGGTGTGGAAGGATTATTTCCTGTATTAAATTGTCTTACAAGCAGCGCGCTCTGTTGCCCTGTGGATAGTATCATGTCATCACCGGCACGCCTGGTAATTTTCCGTTTCTTTCCTAGTACAAGGATGCATTGATGAAGGCAAATCCAGGGGTACGGGTGGTGCCCCACAACGAAGCAACCTGTGGAACCCCAGACATCGCCTGTTACAAAGAGGAAAAAGCAGGCTCTGCAAAAGAGTTCCCAAGCCTGAGGAAAGGGGCCAAAAGTGAAGCAATGCCACAGCATACCTTTGGGATGGCAGGTGAGATTTCCATCCCTGTTCCTCAAAGGGAACAGCCTCGTTTTGTTTGAGGATGCGGTGTTGGAATCAAAGCGCAAGGCCAGTTTTCTTTACTGCAGACTGCGCTGTAGTGCAAATAGCTTTGGTGTCCCACATGGAGTTGCCAGGTGTGGTGGGTTGACCCTGGCTGGGGGCCAGGTGCCCACCAGAGCCGCTCTATCATGTCCCTTGTTCACCAGACAGGGGAGAGAGAAAAAGTATAGCAAAAAGCTTCTGGGGCGAGATAAGGACAGGGAGAGATCACTCACTAATTATCGTCACGAGCAAAACAGACTGAACTTAGAGAGGAAATTCATCTAACTTCTTACTAAGCGAAACAGAGGAGAGGAATGAGAAATAAAGTCAAATCTGAAAACACCTGCCCCCACCCCTCCCATCTTCCCGGCTCAACTTCACTCCCGGCTTCAACCTCCGCCCCCCCTCAGCAGCACAGGGGGACGGGGAATGGGGGTTACGGTCAGGTAACAATAAGGTAACTATGTGATGGAAATGTGATTTTGTAATGGTTTTGTAACCTAAGTGTATAAACGTATAAGGGATTAAAGGCTAGGTGTGCATGTTAGGAGGAGAGATCCCCCATGCACCCAGCGCTGAATAAACCAATGTTGGCTTTCTAAACTGCATTTCTGTTTGGAAAGTTGTTATTGCCCTTTGAGCGGTAACAAGGGGACCGGCGTGAGTGAGGTGAGAGGTTCTGGGAGTGGAGAAATAAGCAGGGCTCCTAAGCTTCCTTTCATGGTTCTTGGCAGTTTGTCTCTCTTTTTTTTTTCCCTTTTAGAGGGCAACCACTGAGAAAAGCAACAGTCTGTGGAAACACAGCCTTTTGAAGAAAAGTATATGGTGGGAGTTAAAACTAAATCTTAACTAAAACATGCAGATAGCTATTAGAGAGGTCTGTGTGGATACCAGAGCTCCTGCGAAGGAGCTCAAATACCCAACCAGCATGTTTCCAGCCAGCTGAGACCTCTGGCCACCGGTGGCCTGGGAGAGGGAGGGAGGGAGGGAGGGAGAAGTGATTTTTCTTACCAGCTGGGGAAAAAAGGCAGTGAAGCCTATGGATGGAGACGGACTGCAGGGTCAGATGCCAAAGCAGCCTTCCTAGGGCTGCTGGTCAGAGCCCTGACAAGCCCCGGTACCCTGGGAGGCAGCAGCCAGCCCTGCAGCCTGCTAGCGAAACACTTCAGCTCCAACACGGCTCCTCCTTCTGTGCTTTTCAACAGCTCTGCAGCCCCCCAGCCCCAGCCCGCTGCGCTGGTGGGCCGGGGAGCTGGAGGCATTTTCCCAGCGCTCTGATCTAACAGCACCAGTGGGACTGTTTCCAGCACGCTGCCACTGGAGGGCGTGTCGGCCTCCCTCCCTATCTCCCACCACCCCGGCCTGATAAAGGAGGGGCTGGTGGCAGCCGGGGGAAGCGCCCAGAGCAGGGGATGGAGCTGGGGACTGGCCAAACACCAAGGTGGCAGGGCTGGGGTGCTTCTCCCGTGAGCCCCTCCCTGTCAATGAGGATGTTGATACCTGTGACTATGGAAATCTTAAGATCAATTCAAGCAATTAGAGCCATTGCTCAATCGCTGTAACCAAACAAAAGGGAAACCATTGTCACTTAGGAAACAATTAGTTGTAAGCTAAGGAGCTCTGGAACAATCTCATTTTAAAGAGCTGGGCCTTGGAAGAACAGATGTGCAAAAAAAGAGAAGAGAGTTACAAGGTGATCCCAAAACGGGCCTTGAGGGATAAGGTATATGTGATACCAGGAGTGAGTCTGAAGACCCCCCGGGGGTGTCAACAAACATGGGGGAAAGACCTTAGCATATGCTAACGAGTTCCCAAGGAAGATCCCTGCCTGTGATAAGCACTACTGGGAAAGATACTGAATATGTCTATGAACATAGTAGAAATACTTGCTAGTTTTGTCTTTTGGGTGTGCACCTTAGGTGGAGTTATCCCCCGTGCACCCAGCGCTGCAATAAAGAATGCCTGCTTTCTAAAGCTTCCAAATAAGCCTTAGAGAGTGAACTATTTTGCCGCTTTCTGGTAACAGATTTTGGCACCGCAGATGGGACACTGCTCTGGAACATGGGCGGATCCGAGGGATCGCAGGACCTCCAGCCGTCACCGAGGGATTCTCGGGGAGAACCTGCGATTCCCGGACCAAAGAATTCTGAGCAAGGACCATCAACAAGGCAAAGGCATTCTTTCAGTATTATTTTCTGTTGCCTGTCCGTGGGTCGTAGCGAAAGCTGCGCAGGGTTGGGCCGTATCCCTGGGGCAAAGGGAAAGTACCCTTTGATTGAAACTGAAGGGTGAGTCTCCTTCCCGAAAGGGAAGCTCAGAAGTTTGTCTGTTGAACGTTGAATACGGCCGTGATCGTAATGGCGTGGTTTTGTGTTTGTTGCTGTAGTGTTTGTAAGTGTGTAGTATTGTTGTAAAAAGCTGGGGTGAAATTGTTTTAGTGCCCTGTTTTTAAACTGGGAACTGGAACTTCTAAAAGGGAATTGATGGGAAAGAAATGTCCTCTTGGGTGCATTTTATTAAATTGGAAGCAAATAGCAGGACCCCCAGGAGGAGTGGCAAAGAGAGAGGATCTAATCAACTATTGTAATCAGTGGTGGCCATTGTAGGGACTGAAGGAGGGAGAAAAGTGGCTGGTTAATGGGACTTTTAGGATACTCTGTTCCAGTTGTTGTTATTCTTAAGAGGGGAAGGAAAATGGGATGAAGTTCCCCATGTTGATTTATTCTCTGCTTTACGAGATCATCCTGAATGGAGCAGGGAATGTAAATGAATAGGGAGAGATCCTTTGGTTCTGACCTGGGCAAAAGATAATCAGAAACTCTGTAAGCGTTGTTGTTCGGCGTGTAGTATGAGTCAATGGTGCGTCCAATACGGAGGAGCGGACGAGGAGGATGTTTCTGATGAAGGGGACTCTTTTGGTGGAAATGAGAAATTCAGTGCTATTGCAGGGAGAACGAGGGGAGGATGGGGAGGTCGAGTTGTGCAAGCTCTCAAGCCGTGCACCCAGCGCTGCAGTAAAGAGTGCCTGCTTTCCAAACCTTCCGAATAAGTCTTAGAGAGTGAATTCTCCTGCCGCTTTCCGGTAACAGGATGGTGACAATCAGTTGGGCTGTATTAGGCAGGGCCGCTGTCAGGGGACTAGTGCCTGCCTTGAAGCGCCACTAATCGATGGTTAGCCGCCACTTCCCGTTTGGTTTGCAAACTGGCCACACTGGGGAGTTATGAGGGGACTGAGTTTGAATACTTACCCCCTGTTCCTGCAGCTCTTTTATCAGCGGAGCGATTCCCTCCCTCTCTCTCCCCGTGGTAAGGGACAGCCTTTCACACTCACGAGTTTAATCGGGGGAAGCGTAGGGGCAGTCTGTAAAAAGCCTTATCAGGGTTGACGGAACCCCAAACTTCCACTGCCTCCCTGCCGAGTCCGTCCAGGACTTCCCCTTCACTAAATCCGATCCCAGAGTATTGGTGGGGAGCACTGCCAACACCATAGTGGTCTCGGTGGGGGTGGTGTCTGCCAGCAACCAGCACTTTACTCGGGCTGTAGGTTGGGGTTTGCCATATCCAAATACATCGGTAACCCATATCTGTTATGAATCAGGGACGATCCCACTCCGGCCTGCGGTATCGGCATTTAAAGCAGAGATTTGGGCCCCTGTGCCTAGCAGAAAAGTGAGCGGAGTCTTCAAAGAGCCAAGGAGAAAGGCACAGAGCGGTTCTGGAGGAACAGCTTTTAATTGACAAAACACAAAAGGAAAGGTCCCATCAAAGCTACTCTAACCCCCCTCCCTCCCTCCCTCCCCCCCCCCCTCCTTCCCCCCTCCCTCCCCCCCCCCAAATACACCACCCCTCCTCCCCCATCCCCCACTCCCCCCACCTCCACCTCATCCCTGCTCGGGCTCTACTTCCCCCCCTGCCACCCGCGTGCTGCCTGCCAGAGCCCTGCGCTTGCTGTCTGGCTTTGGCAAGGCGCTCTGCCCCCGCTTCTTCCCCCGCTTCTCGCAGGCGGCAGCCTGGGACGGTGGCAGGGCCATCCCCGCAGCCCCCCATGGCTCCTGGGGCTGCATCCCGATGGTGTAGAACTCTCCCAGGATGAGCATGGCGTCGGTGGTCTCAGGGATGCTGTAGTCGGGGGTGAGCAGCTCCTTGGGCAGGGTGAGCAGCTCCTTGGGCAGGGAGAGCGAGGCAAAGTCACAGTGGGGGGTGTTTGTGCCGGTGCCACCAAGCTCCCCAGGCACAGGGCTGCTGCCCAAACCATCCTGACTGACCCCCCCCTGCATCCAGGGAGACACCAAAGAGCCTTCGGGCCTCTTTGAGAAGCTCCTCCTCAGAGACTGCAAAGTCTCCATCCGGGTCCCCAGGGGCTTGGTTGTGGGGGCCAGCAGAGGGGCTGGGGGGGGGGGGCGGTCACGGCCCAGGGGGGATGTTGGTTCACCTGGCTTCTAGGAGGTGAAGCGGGAGAGATGGCCCCAAGCATTGGGGAAATTCTCTGGGACTTGGATTTCCTGGGCACGCATGAGCCAGGCGAGAGCAGGGACGCTTGCCTGGGCTTGCTGAAGCCCTGTGCCAAAAGTGCCCTGGGGACAGGGCTGATGGGGATGCTGGGCGTGCGCGGGGGCCGGGGATGGCGAAGGCGCCGGGGTGGCAGAGCAGCCGGGGTGCCGTACCTGGTGGTGGTAGTGCCTGGGGGCCCTGGGGTGCCACGTGCAGTGAGGGTGCCCAGGCTGCGGGGAAGGGCTGCTGCTGGCGGGGCAGTGGGCACAGGTTGGCTGAGCCTGGAAGAGAGACAGGAGCGATGGCCGGCGGTCACCTCCGCTCTTGCCCCCAAGAGCGTCCCCGGGCTGCAGGGGTCGGGGTGGGTGCCTACCTTGGGGGTAGAAGGTTTGGGGAAGGAGAAAAATCTGCGGGAGCCGGGGTGCCGGGGGGTCCCGGGGGCTGCGCGGTGGGAGCTGCAGTGGTGGCGGCGCCGTGCTGCGTTCTGGCTGTTGGCTGCTAAGGACTCTCTGGCGTCTCCCAGGAAGGAATGTGGGGTCTCCGCGTGTTCCGCCCCGCCCCAACAGCGTACAGCCCAACAGCTACTCTGGACGAGTAGCCCTTGTCCTAATGGCAGATTTCGGCTTCCCAGACATCAGCTTGTTGTCCAAACAGCGGATTCGTTACGCCGTGTACACTAAGCCACTTCTCACACACGTAGGAGACATATTGCTTTTTATTCAGGCCTGGGTGCTGGGTGGATTTCCACAAATCAAGCACACCTGATGCCCGTTCCCTGTCATATTTATACACAAACCTTCCAAATTAGGAGACTCCCAATTACAACGATTGGTTCAGATTTCTTCTGCTAGGATGCAAACTAGAAGGCATGCTCGGTTCTTTTCTCGGCCTTTATCTTTGGGTAGGTGGTATAATTTGGGTAGGGGGCTCGTGGGTCGGTGGTTGCGGAGACCCTGGCCCAAATTACCTTTCCCCTAGTTTCTCAATACTTCTGGCACTCCCAAATGGTTCTTCAGGGTCCGTTGATCAGACTAACGATGTATGGGTTGTGCTTCTACCTCTTGACAAGCACGTCTTCCTTGACACCTTGTCTGGGTAAATAGGAACTGACAGAATGGTAGCACTGGACAATGGCCATCCTCAGGAGTCCCTAGCCGCTATTTACAAAACTCTCTGTGACATCCTGAACTGTGAAAAACTATCTGGAACATTCTTAACGGTGGAACTATGAAAAACAATTTGTAACTTTTTAGCTGCAGATTCAGGATTAACTTTCAACCTCAGTGAAGGATATCCTGGTCCGACTCAAAGCACGTGATGAAACTGTGAAAAACTCAAGGTGTGGAAGGATTATTTCCTGTATTAAATTGTCTTACAAGCAGCGCGCTCTGTTGCCCTGTGGATAGTATCATGTCATCACCGGCACGCCTGGTAATTTTCCGTTTCTTTCCTAGTACAAGGATGCATTGATGAAGGCAAATCCAGGGGTACGGGTGGTGCCCCACAACGAAGCAACCTGTGGAACCCCAGACATCGCCTGTTACAAAGAGGAAAAAGCAGGCTCTGCAAAAGAGTTCCCAAGCCTGAGGAAAGGGGCCAAAAGTGAAGCAATGCCACAGCATACCTTTGGGATGGCAGGTGAGATTTCCATCCCTGTTCCTCAAAGGGAACAGCCTCGTTTTGTTTGAGGATGCGGTGTTGGAATCAAAGCGCAAGGCCAGTTTTCTTTACTGCAGACTGCGCTGTAGTGCAAATAGCTTTGGTGTCCCACATGGAGTTGCCAGGTGTGGTGGGTTGACCCTGGCTGGGGGCCAGGTGCCCACCAGAGCCGCTCTATCATGTCCCTTGTTCACCAGACAGGGGAGAGAGAAAAAGTATAGCAAAAAGCTTCTGGGGCGAGATAAGGACAGGGAGAGATCACTCACTAATTATCGTCACGAGCAAAACAGACTGAACTTAGAGAGGAAATTCATCTAACTTCTTACTAAGCGAAACAGAGGAGAGGAATGAGAAATAAAGTCAAATCTGAAAACACCTGCCCCCACCCCTCCCATCTTCCCAGGCTCAACTTCACTCCCGGCTTCAACCTCCGCCCCCCCTCAGCAGCACAGGGGGACGGGGAATGGGGGTTACGGTCAGGTAACAATAAGGTAACTATGTGATGGAAATGTGATTTTGTAATGGTTTTGTAACCTAAGTGTATAAATATATAAGGGATTAAAGGCTAGGTGTGCATGTTAGGAGGAGAGATCCCCCATGCACCCAGCGCTGAATAAACCAATGTTGGCTTTCTAAACTGCATTTCTGTTTGGAAAGTTGTTATTGCCCTTTGAGCGGTAACAAGGGGGACCGGCGTGAGTGAGGTGAGAGGTTCTGGGAGTGGAGAAATAAGCAGGGCTCCTAAGCTTCCTTTCATGGTTCTTGGCAGTTTGTCTCTCTTTTTTTTTTCCCTTTTAGAGGGCAACCACTGAGAAAAGCAACAGTCTGTGGAAACACAGCCTTTTGAAGAAAAGTATATGGTGGGAGTTAAAACTAAATCTTAACTAAAACATGCAGATAGCTATTAGAGAGGTCTGTGTGGATACCAGAGCTCCTGCGAAGGAGCTCAAATACCCAACCAGCATGTTTCCAGCCAGCTGAGACCTCTGGCCACCGGTGGCCTGGGAGAGGGAGGGAGGGAGGGAGGGAGGGAGGGAGTGATTTTTCTTACCAGCTGGGGAAAAAAGGCAGTGAAGCCTATGGATGGAGACGGACTGCAGGGTCAGATGCCAAAGCAGCCTTCCTAGGGCTGCTGGTCAGAGCCCTGACAAGCCCCGGTACCCTGGGAGGCAGCAGCCAGCCCTGCAGCCTGCTAGCGAAACACTTCAGCTCCAACACGGCTCCTCCTTCTGTGCTTTTCAACAGCTCTGCAGCCCCCCAGCCCCAGCCCGCTGCGCTGGTGGGCCGGGGAGCTGGAGGCATTTTCCCAGCGCTCTGATCTAACAGCACCAGTGGGACTGTTTCCAGCACGCTGCCACTGGAGGGCGTGTCGGCCTCCCTCCCTATCTCCCACCACCCCGGCCTGATAAAGGAGGGGCTGGTGGCAGCCGGGGAAGCGCCCAGAGCAGGGGATGGAGCTGGGGACTGGCCAAACACCAAGGTGGCAGGGCTGGGGTGCTTCTCCCGTGAGCCCCTCCCTGTCAATGAGGATGTTGATACCTGTGACTATGGAAATCTTAAGATCAATTCAAGCAATTAGAGCCATTGCTCAATCGCTGTAACCAAACAAAAGGGAAACCATTGTCACTTAGGAAACAATTAGTTGTAAGCTAAGGAGCTCTGGAACAATCTCATTTTAAAGAGCTGGGCCTTGGAAGAACAGATGTGCAAAAAAAGAGAAGAGAGTTACAAGGTGATCCCAAAACGGGCCTTGAGGGATAAGGTATATGTGATACCAGGAGTGAGTCTGAAGACCCCCCGGGGGTGTCAACAAACATGGGGGAAAGACCTTAGCATATGCTAACGAGTTCCCAAGGAAGATCCCTGCCTGTGATAAGCACTACTGGGAAAGATACTGAATATGTCTATGAACATAGTAGAAATACTTGCTAGTTTTGTCTTTTGGGTGTGCACCTTAGGTGGAGTTATCCCCCGTGCACCCAGCGCTGCAATAAAGAATGCCTGCTTTCTAAAGCTTCCAAATAAGCCTTAGAGAGTGAACTATTTTGCCGCTTTCTGGTAACAGATTTTGGCACCGCAGATGGGACACTGCTCTGGAACATGGGCGGATCCGAGGGATCGCAGGACCTCCAGCCGTCACCGAGGGATTCTCGGGGAGAACCTGCGATTCCCGGACCAAAGAGTTCTGAGCAAGGACCATCAACAAGGCAAAGGCATTCTTTCAGTATTATTTTCTGTTGCCTGTCCGTGGGTCGTAGCGAAAGCTGCGCAGGGTTGGGCCGTATCCCTGGGGCAAAGGGAAAGTACCCTTTGATTGAAACTGAAGGGTGAGTCTCCTTCCCGAAAGGGAAGCTCAGAAGTTTGTCTGTTGAACGTTGAATACGGCCGTGATCATAATGGCGTGGTTTTGTGTTTGTTGCTGTAGTGTTTGTAAGTGTGTAGTATTGTTGTAAAAAGCTGGGGTGAAATTGTTTTAGTGCCCTGTTTTTAAACTGGGAACTGGAACTTCTAAAAGGGAATTGATGGGAAAGAAATGTCCTCTTGGGTGCATTTTATTAAATTGGAAGCAAATAGCAGGACCCCCAGGAGGAGTGGCAAAGAGAGAGGATCTAATCAACTATTGTAATCAGTGGTGGCCATTGTAGGGACTGAAGGAGGGAGAAAAGTGGCTGGTTAATGGGACTTTTAGGATACTCTGTTCCAGTTGTTGTTATTCTTAAGAGGGGAAGGAAAATGGGATGAAGTTCCCCATGTTGATTTATTCTCTGCTTTACGAGATCATCCTGAATGGAGCAGGGAATGTAAATGAATAGGGAGAGATCCTTTGGTTCTGACCTGGGCAAAAGATAATCAGAAACTCTGTAAGCGTTGTTGTTCGGCGTGTAGTATGAGTCAATGGTGCGTCCAATACGGAGGAGCGGACGAGGAGGATGTTTCTGATGAAGGGGACTCTTTTGGTGGAAATGAGAAATTCAGTGCTATTGCAGGGAGAACGAGGGGAGGATGGGGAGGTCGAGTTGTGCAAGCTCTCAAGCCGTGCACCCAGCGCTGCAGTAAAGAGTGCCTGCTTTCCAAACCTTCCGAATAAGTCTTAGAGAGTGAATTCTCCTGCCGCTTTCCGGTAACAGGATGGTGACAATCAGTTGGGCTGTATTAGGCAGGGCCGCTGTCAGGGGACTAGTGCCTGCCTTGAAGCGCCACTAATCGATGGTTAGCCGCCACTTCCCGTTTGGTTTGCAAACTGGCCACACTGGGGAGTTATGAGGGGACTGAGTTTGAATACTTACCCCCTGTTCCTGCAGCTCTTTTATCAGCGGAGCGATTCCCTCCCTCTCTCTCCCCGTGGTAAGGGACAGCCTTTCACACTCACGAGTTTAATCGGGGGAAGCGTAGGGGCAGTCTGTAAAAAGCCTTATCAGGGTTGACGGAACCCCAAACTTCCACTGCCTCCCTGCCGAGTCCGTCCAGGACTTCCCCTTCACTAAATCCGATCCCAGAGTATTGGTGGGGAGCACTGCCAACACCATAGTGGTCTCGGTGGGGGTGGTGTCTGCCAGCAACCAGCACTTTACTCGGGCTGTAGGTTGGGGTTTGCCATATCCAAATACATCGGTAACCCATATCTGTTATGAATCAGGGACGATCCCACTCCGGCCTGCGGTATCGGCATTTAAAGCAGAGATTTGGGCCCCTGTGCCTAGCAGAAAAGTGAGCGGAGTCTTCAAAGAGCCAAGGAGAAAGGCACAGAGCGGTTCTGGAGGAACAGCTTTTAATTGACAAAACACAAAAGGAAAGGTCCCATCAAAGCTACTCTAACCCCCCTCCCTCCCTCCCTCCCCCCCCCCCCTCCTTCCCCCCTCCCTCCCCCCCCCCAAATACACCACCCCTCCTCCCCCATCCCCCACTCCCCCCACCTCCACCTCATCCCTGCTCGGGCTCTACTTCCCCCCCTGCCACCCGCGTGCTGCCTGCCAGAGCCCTGCGCTTGCTGTCTGGCTTTGGCAAGGCGCTCTGCCCCCGCTTCTTCCCCCGCTTCTCGCAGGCGGCAGCCTGGGACGGTGGCAGGGCCATCCCCGCAGCCCCCCATGGCTCCTGGGGCTGCATCCCGATGGTGTAGAACTCTCCCAGGATGAGCATGGCGTCGGTGGTCTCAGGGATGCTGTAGTCGGGGGTGAGCAGCTCCTTGGGCAGGGTGAGCAGCTCCTTGGGCAGGGAGAGCGAGGCAAAGTCACAGTGGGGGGTGTTTGTGCCGGTGCCACCAAGCTCCCCAGGCACAGGGCTGCTGCCCAAACCATCCTGACTGACCCCCCCCTGCATCCAGGGAGACACCAAAGAGCCTTCGGGCCTCTTTGAGAAGCTCCTCCTCAGAGACTGCAAAGTCTCCATCCGGGTCCCCAGGGGCTTGGTTGTGGGGGCCAGCAGAGGGGCTGGGGGGGGGGGGGGCGGTCACGGCCCAGGGGGGATGTTGGTTCACCTGGCTTCTAGGAGGTGAAGCGGGAGAGATGGCCCCAAGCATTGGGGAAATTCTCTGGGACTTGGATTTCCTGGGCACGCATGAGCCAGGCGAGAGCAGGGACGCTTGCCTGGGCTTGCTGAAGCCCTGTGCCAAAAGTGCCCTGGGGACAGGGCTGATGGGGATGCTGGGCGTGCGCGGGGGCCGGGGATGGCGAAGGCGCCGGGGTGGCAGAGCAGCCGGGGTGCCGTACCTGGTGGTGGTAGTGCCTGGGGGCCCTGGGGTGCCACGTGCAGTGAGGGTGCCCAGGCTGCGGGGAAGGGCTGCTGCTGGCGGGGCAGTGGGCACAGGTTGGCTGAGCCTGGAAGAGAGACAGGAGCGATGGCCGGCGGTCACCTCCGCTCTTGCCCCCAAGAGCGTCCCCGGGCTGCAGGGGTCGGGGTGGGTGCCTACCTTGGGGGTAGAAGGTTTGGGGAAGGAGAAAAATCTGCGGGAGCCGGGGTGCCGGGGGGTCCCGGGGCTGCGCGGTGGGAGCTGCAGTGGTGGCGGCGCCGTGCTGCGTTCTGGCTGTTGGCTGCTAAGGACTCTCTGGCGTCTCCCAGGAAGGAATGTGGGGTCTCCGCGTGTTCCGCCCCGCCCCAACAGCGTACAGCCCAACAGCTACTCTGGACGAGTAGCCCTTGTCCTAATGGCAGATTTCGGCTTCCCAGACATCAGCTTGTTGTCCAAACAGCGGATTCGTTACGCCGTGTACACTAAGCCACTTCTCACACACGTAGGAGACATATTGCTTTTTATTCAGGCCTGGGTGCTGGGTGGATTTCCACAAATCAAGCACACCTGATGCCCGTTCCCTGTCATATTTATACACAAACCTTCCAAATGAGGAGACTCCCAATTACAACGATTGGTTCAGATTTCTTCTGCTAGGATGCAAACTAGAAGGCATGCTCGGTTCTTTTCTCGGCCTTTATCTTTGGGTAGGTGGTATAATTTGGGTAGGGGGCTCGTGGGTGGGTGGTTGCGGAGACCCTGGCCCAAATTACCTTTCCCCTAGTTTCTCAATACTTCTGGCACTCCCAAATGGTTCTTCAGGGTCCGTTGATCAGACTAACGATGTATGGGTTGTGCTTCTACCTCTTGACAAGCACGTCTTCCTTGACACCTTGTCTGGGTAAATAGGAACTGACAGAATGGTAGCACTGGACAATGGCCATCCTCAGGAGTCCCTAGCCGCTATTTACAAAACTCTCTGTGACATCCTGAACTGTGAAAAACTATCTGGAACATTCTTAACGGTGGAACTATGAAAAACAATTTGTAACTTTTTAGCTGCAGATTCAGGATTAACTTTCAACCTCAGTGAAGGATATCCTGGTCCGACTCAAAGCACGTGATGAAACTGTGAAAAACTCAAGGTGTGGAAGGATTATTTCCTGTATTAAATTGTCTTACAAGCAGCGCGCTCTGTTGCCCTGTGGATAGTATCATGTCATCACCGGCACGCCTGGTAATTTTCCGTTTCTTTCCTAGTACAAGGATGCATTGATGAAGGCAAATCCAGGGGTACGGGTGGTGCCCCACAACGAAGCAACCTGTGGAACCCCAGACATCGCCTGTTACAAAGAGGAAAAAGCAGGCTCTGCAAAAGAGTTCCCAAGCCTGAGGAAAGGGGCCAAAAGTGAAGCAATGCCACAGCATACCTTTGGGATGGCAGGTGAGATTTCCATCCCTGTTCCTCAAAGGGAACAGCCTCGTTTTGTTTGAGGATGCGGTGTTGGAATCAAAGCGCAAGGCCAGTTTTCTTTACTGCAGACTGCGCTGTAGTGCAAATAGCTTTGGTGTCCCACATGGAGTTGCCAGGTGTGGTGGGTTGACCCTGGCTGGGGGCCAGGTGCCCACCAGAGCCGCTCTATCATGTCCCTTGTTCACCAGACAGGGGAGAGAGAAAAAGTATAGCAAAAAGCTTCTGGGGCGAGATAAGGACAGGGAGAGATCACTCACTAATTATCGTCACGAGCAAAACAGACTGAACTTAGAGAGGAAATTCATCTAACTTCTTACTAAGCGAAACAGAGGAGAGGAATGAGAAATAAAGTCAAATCTGAAAACACCTGCCCCCACCCCTCCCATCTTCCCAGGCTCAACTTCACTCCCGGCTTCAACCTCCGCCCCCCCTCAGCAGCACAGGGGACGGGGAATGGGGGTTACGGTCAGGTAACAATAAGGTAACTATGTGATGGAAATGTGATTTTGTAATGGTTTTGTAACCTAAGTGTATAAATATATAAGGGATTAAAGGCTAGGTGTGCATGTTAGGAGGAGAGATCCCCCATGCACCCAGCGCTGAATAAACCAATGTTGGCTTTCTAAACTGCATTTCTGTTTGGAAAGTTGTTATTGCCCTTTGAGCGGTAACAAGGGGGACCGGCGTGAGTGAGGTGAGAGGTTCTGGGAGTGGAGAAATAAGCAGGGCTCCTAAGCTTCCTTTCATGGTTCTTGGCAGTTTGTCTCTCTTTTTTTTTTCCCTTTTAGAGGGCAACCACTGAGAAAAGCAACAGTCTGTGGAAACACAGCATTTTGAAGAAAAGTATATGGTGGGAGTTAAAACTAAATCTTAACTAAAACATGCAGATAGCTATTAGAGAGGTCTGTGTGGATACCAGAGCTCCTGCGAAGGAGCTCAAATACCCAACCAGCATGTTTCCAGCCAGCTGAGACCTCTGGCCACCGGTGGCCTGGGAGAGGGAGGAGGGAGGGAGGGAGAAAGTGAGTTTTCTTACCAGCTGGGGAAAAAAGGCAGTGAAGCCTATGGATGGAGACGGACTGCAGGGTCAGATGCCAAAGCAGCCTTCCTAGGGCTGCTGGTCAGAGCCCTGACAAGCCCCGGTACCCTGGGAGGCAGCAGCCAGCCCTGCAGCCTGCTAGCGAAACACTTCAGCTCCAACACGGCTCCTCCTTCTGTGCTTTTCAACAGCTCTGCAGCCCCCCAGCCCCAGCCCGCTGCGCTGGTGGGCCGGGGAGCTGGAGGCATTTTCCCAGCGCTCTGATCTAACAGCACCAGTGGGACTGTTTCCAGCACGCTGCCACTGGAGGGCGTGTCGGCCTCCCTCCCTATCTCCCACCACCCTGGCCTGATAAAGGAGGGGCTGGTGGCAGCCGGGGGAAGCGCCCAGAGCAGGGGATGGAGCTGGGGACTGGCCAAACACCAAGGTGGCAGGGCTGGGGTGCTTCTCCCGTGAGCCCCTCCCTGTCAATGAGGATGTTGATACCTGTGACTATGGAAATCTTAAGATCAATTCAAGCAATTAGAGCCATTGCTCAATCGCTGTAACCAAACAAAAGGGAAACCATTGTCACTTAGGAAACAATTAGTTGTAAGCTAAGGAGCTCTGGAACAATCTCATTTTAAAGAGCTGGGCCTTGGAAGAACAGATGTGCAAAAAAAGAGAAGAGAGTTACAAGGTGATCCAAAACGGGCCTTGAGGGATAAGGTATATGTGATACCAGGAGTGAGTCTGAAGACCCCCCGGGGGTGTCAACAAACATGGGGGAAAGACCTTAGCATATGCTAACGAGTTCCCAAGGAAGATCCCTGCCTGTGATAAGCACTACTGGGAAAGATACTGAATATGTCTATGAACATAGTAGAAATACTTGCTAGTTTTGTCTTTTGGGTGTGCCCCTTAGGTGGAGTTATCCCCCGTGCACCCAGCGCTGCAATAAAGAATGCCTGCTTTCTAAAGCTTCCAAATAAGCCTTAGAGAGTGAACTATTTTGCCGCTTTCTGGTAACAGATTTTGGCACCGCAGATGGGACACTGCTCTGGAACATGGGCGGATCCGAGGGATCGCAGGACCTCCAGCCGTCACCGAGGGATTCTCGGGGAGAACCTGCGATCCGGGACCAAAGAATTCTGAGCAAGGACCATCAACAAGGCAAAGGCATTCTTTCAGTATTATTTTCTGTTGCCTGTCCGTGGGTCGTAGCGAAAGCTGCGCAGGGTTGGGCCGTATCCCTGGGGCAAAGGGAAAGTACCCTTTGATTGAAACTGAAGGGTGAGTCTCCTTCCCGAAAGGGAAGCTCAGAAGTTTGTCTGTTGAACGTTGAATACGGCCGTGATCGTAATGGCGTGGTTTTGTGTTTGTTGCTGTAGTGTTTGTAAGTGTGTAGTATTGTTGTAAAAAGCTGGGGTGAAATTGTTTTAGTGCCCTGTTTTTAAACTGGGAACTGGAACTTCTAAAAGGGAATTGATGGGAAAGAAATGTCCTCTTGGGTGCATTTTATTAAATTGGAAGCAAATAGCAGGACCCCCAGGAGGAGTGGCAAAGAGAGAGGATCTAATCAACTATTGTAATCAGTGGTGGCCATTGTAGGGACTGAAGGAGGGAGAAAAGTGGCTGGTTAATGGGACTTTTAGGATACTCTGTTCCAGTTGTTGTTATTCTTAAGAGGGGAAGGAAAATGGGATGAAGTTCCCCATGTTGATTTATTCTCTGCTTTACGAGATCATCCTGAATGGAGCAGGGAATGTAAATGAATAGGGAGAGATCCTTTGGTTCTGACCTGGGCAAAAGATAATCAGAAACTCTGTAAGCGTTGTTGTTCGGCGTGTAGTATGAGTCAATGGTGCGTCCAATACGGAGGAGCGGACGAGGAGGATGTTTCTGATGAAGGGGACTCTTTTGGTGGAAATGAGAAATTCAGTGCTATTGCAGGGAGAACGAGGGGAGGATGGGGAGGTCGAGTTGTGCAAGCTCTCAAGCCGTGCACCCAGCGCTGCAGTAAAGAGTGCCTGCTTTCCAAACCTTCCGAATAAGTCTTAGAGAGTGAATTCTCCTGCCGCTTTCCGGTAACAGGATGGTGACAATCAGTTGGGCTGTATTAGGCAGGGCCGCTGTCAGGGGACTAGTGCCTGCCTTGAAGCGCCACTAATCGATGGTTAGCCGCCACTTCCCGTTTGGTTTGCAAACTGGCCACACTGGGGAGTTATGAGGGGACTGAGTTTGAATACTTACCCCCTGTTCCTGCAGCTCTTTTATCAGCGGAGCGATTCCCTCCCTCTCTCTCCCCGTGGTAAGGGACAGCCTTTCACACTCACGAGTTTAATCGGGGGAAGCGTAGGGGCAGTCTGTAAAAAGCCTTATCAGGGTTGACGGAACCCCAAACTTTCCACTGCCTCCCTGCCGAGTCCGTCCAGGACTTCCCCTTCACTAAATCCGATCCCAGAGTATTGGTGGGGAGCACTGCCAACACCATAGTGGTCTCGGTGGGGTGGTGTCTGCCAGCAACCAGCACTTTACTCGGGCTGTAGGTTGGGGTTTGCCATATCCAAATACATCGGTAACCCATATCTGTTATGAATCAGGGACGATCCCACTCCGGCCTGCGGTATCGGCATTTAAAGCAGAGATTTGGGCCCCTGTGCCTAGCAGAAAAGTGACCGGAGTCTTCAAAGAGCCAAGGAGAAAGGCACAGAGCGGTTCTGGAGGAACAGCTTTTAATTGACAAAACACAAAAGGAAAGGTCCCATCAAAGCTACTCTAACCCCCCTCCCTCCCTCCCTCCCCCCCTCCTCCTTCCCCCCTCCCTCCCCCCCCAAAATACCCACCCCTCCTCCCCATCCCCCACTCCCCCACCTCCACCTCATCCCTGCTCGGGCTCTACTTCCCCCCCTGCCACCCGCGTGCTGCCTGCCAGAGCCCTGCGCTTGCTGTCTGGCTTTGGCAAGGCGCTCTGCCCCCGCTTCTTCCCCCGCGTCTCGCAGGCGGCAGCCTGGGCCGGTGGCAGGGCCCTCCCCGCAGCCCCCCATGGCTCCTGGGGCTGCATCCCGATGGTGTAGAACTCTCCCAGGATGAGCATGGCGTCGGTGGTCTCAGGGATGCTGTAGTCGGGGTGAGCAGCTCCTTGGGCAGGGTGAGCAGCTCCTTGGGCAGGGAGAGCGAGGCAAAGTCACAGTGGGGGGTGTTTGAGGGTGCCACCAAGCTCCCCAGGCACAGGGCTGCTGCCCAAACCATCCTGACTGACCCCCCCCTGCATCCAGGGAGACACCAAAGAGCCTTCGGGCCTCTTTGAGAAGCTCCTCCTCAGAGACTGCAAAGTCTCCATCCGGGTCCCCAGGGGCTTGGTTGTGGGGGCCAGCAGAGGGGTGGGGGGGGGGGGGGCGGTCACGGCCCAGGGGGATGTTGGTTCACACTGGCTTCTAGGAGGTGAAGCGGGAGAGATGGCCCCAAGCATTGGGGAAATTCTCTGGGACTTGGATTTTCTGGGGCACGCATGAGCCAGGCGAAGAGCAGGGAAGCTTGGCCTGGGCTTGCTGAAGCCCTGTGCCAAAAGTGCCCTGGGGACAGGGGCTGATGGGGATGTGGGCTCGTTGCGCGGGGGCCGGGGATGGCGAAGGCGCGGGGTGCAGAGCAGCGGGGTGCCGTACCCTGGTGTGGTCGGTAGTGCTGGGGGCCCTGGGGTGCCACGTGCGTGCGAGGGTGCCCAGGTGCGGGAAGGGCTGCTGCTGGCGGGGCAGTGGGCACAGGTTGGCTTGAGCTGGAAGAGAGACAGGAGCGATGGCCGCGTCTACCTCCGCTCTTGCCCCCAAGAGCGTCCCGGGCTGCAGGGTCGGGGTGGGTGCCTACTCTTGGGGGTAGCAGTTTGGGGGAAGGAGAAAAATCTGCGGGAGCCGGGGTGCCGGGGTGGTCCGGGGCTGCGCGGTGGGAGATGCAGTGGTGGCTGCGCCGTGCTGCGTTTCTGGCTGTTGGCTGCTAAGGACTCTCTGGCGTCTCCAGGAAGGAATGGTGGGGTCTCCGCGTGTTCCGCCCCGCCC
>NW_026562135.1:0-34407 GCF_028858705.1 Grus americana
TTGGTGAATTAGTGAACCCTTGTGGCAAAGTGTGTCCGAGTCAACTGTTTCCCTTGCCGAGTAAAGGCACAAATCGATTGACTTTCTTCAGCAACGGGTATACTGAAAAATGCTCCTGTTAAATCCAAAAGGGTAAAATATTGTGCCCATACAGGTATTTGGGTAAGAATTAAACTCGGGTCAGGGACAACAGGGCGTGGGGAAAAATTACATGCTCATTTACTGCACGGAGATCTTGAACAAATCTATATTCTGGATCCCATCCTTATCTAATCGACATTTACTTACTAGCAAGATTAGAGTATTATATGGACTTCGGCATTCCTTGAGTATTCCTCTCTCTAAGAAAACTGCAATCTGTTTTTGAATACTTGGAATAGCCTCATCTGCAATCGGGTACCGTTTAATTGATGGAGGTGACCCTCCTTTTGTTTTAATTATTACCGGTTCTGCGGATAACGATAGTCCTATGTCATCGCCAGAGCTGCTCCATAGTTGCCGGAGAACTGCTTCAAGTCCTTTTGGAGTTTTAAAAGCCGATTCTTCTTCTTGTGGAACTTGCACAATTTCTGATCCCGTGATTATTACTTTGATTCTGGCCGGAGCAAGGAGCATTTGAATAGCAAATTCCTGCAAAAGATCACGTCCTAGCAAAGACACGGATGAATTTGGAGATAGCGCAAATCTTCCCCGTACCGTTTTTTCTGCGATGATAATTGGAAGTGGGGTTGAAATGTATTTTATTTCTTGTCCAATGACCCCTCTTATAAGTACCTTCTCTTTAGAAATCAATGTTTGTGGGAGTGCATAATTCAAAAGGGACAAAGTTGCTCCTGCGTCTACTAAAAATTCAACAAAAAGTCCATTTACCTTTGCAGTAATTTGTCCGTACTCATTTACCTTCGCTCCTTCATTCGACGTTCTCGCGATCCTTTGGCGAGCGTGGAGTTCGGCTCGTTAATTTTCTATTGCGAGCGAGGGCGCGGTGGATACGGTGGATTTGATCCTCGTGCAGCGCTTACTGGGCAGAGTGAGCGCTCCCGCTGGATATGCCCTATATTCCCGCAACAAAAACACTCTAAAGTATTAGGATTAGATTGGTTAAGGGAAGAAAGAACGGGAGCCCTCCCCCACGGCCCCTTCCTCTTGGAGTTCCCCTTGAAATTCCCCTGCCCCTTCCTCTTGATTGATAATTCTGTGTAATTGCTGCAGCCAGCAAGCTAATTTCTCTCTCTCTTTCCTGTTGCTCTTGCATCCTTTCCTGTTTATTTCTCTCCTTCTCTCTCTCGTTTTTCTTCATCTCTACCATCAAAAACAAACGCAGCAATACTCAGTATTTTACTCAGGGTTTCCCCTTGCCACCCAGGCATGTGCTTTTTAAAATACTTATTTGTATCGGGAGAACACCGCTCCACAAATACGCTAATAGCCAATGGTTCTTGAAAATTTTCTCTAGTCCTTCCCCCGTATTTCAACAGGGTAGTTTTCGATCTTATCCGATAATCACTGGGGTGTTCGTCGGGTTTTTGTCTGCATTCAAGGCACGCGCCTCTTTAGCCAAAAGCAAATCTAATGCTAATCTATTTTGTAGTAATGTTTGACTGTTGGCTTGAATATGTTCATTTACTTCTGAAAACCCTGTACCGGTGGAATTAGCTATGCTTGCCGTTTGCCACCTTAAATTCGTCAACGACTCTCTCTTTTCGAAAGCCGTAATTCCTGGAGCAAAGAATGCCTGGAATCCCCACCCTTCTGGAAGGCGGCTGCCATTCGCCCGCTTCCCTCTTTGTCTTTCCCCAAAAGCTTGGGGTTAGATTTTTCCTCCGCAAAGGAGGTAACGTGAGGGCCCCTAGGGTAATTTCGTGATTAGGAAGATCTATGGGCAATCTATTGGTCCGGGTTCCGTCACTTAAAACCCGTACCGTATATCCCGGTGAGGGGATAGCAAACTGCCGACGGTCGGTCCTTCCCATCGATATTCCTGCTCCAAACGAGGTGAGGTTTCTGCACGCGCGCCCAATGGACGACGCCTCCTGCGCCCCAGAAACATTTTGGATTATTCCGAAATTTGAACAGTTAAACCTTCGGGCGCGGTTCCAATTGTCAGACAATTTGGCCAAACCTGGCTGTAATATCATATTCTGATAATTGTCTAATCCTCCGTCTTCACTAGGAACTCCGCCCGCCGAAAGCACTGGGACGCAGGAGTTATATAAAGCCACTTAGCTGTTTGAGGATCCAGCCAGGACGTGAATGGTTGTCCAGTCGTTCTCTCCTTAACGACCCTCAAACTCACTCGTAGCGGTTCGGTGTGATTCGAATTAGCTAACGTGCCCCATTCTACTGGATTTTTTACTAGATTTAGGCACGGGCAGACAGGCGGTAACGCTAGACAGGTTCCGAGTTTTTCCAAAGCCTTGTATCGGTTTTAAAAATCAAATTAGCTTCCAGGGCCAGCCCCATCCTCCAATTTAAGCCACTTATTATTATTAATTGTAGGATTGAACAGCTGATGCTTGCACAGAACATATTTACAAAATACACAAAACCCTATCGTAAGTAACAAACCAATACTTAGAAAAGCTTGATCGCAGGGATACTTAAAATAAGCCCCTCCGTTCGACCGGGGGCAATTCACGGAGCGGTCCCCGGTTTCTTCAAAGTTCACAGATAAACTTTGGTTAACCTGAGTAGCACAATGGATTCTCACCGGTCCACGGTAGATCAGGAGGAGCAGAGGCCGGCTCCGCTTGAGCGTAGTGAATCTAAGACTCCTTCCTTGCAACCTTAACAGTGGTAAAAGTACTTAGTATCACTTAATAAGGTCCTTTCCATCTTTGCTGAAGGGGTTCCTCATTCCGGACCTTCATATAGACCCAGTCTCCAGGCTAGTGAGGATGAACATGTGTATCTGAGCCCAGAGGTGAAGAAAGAACCACGTGTCTATGTAACGAGGAAAGGATCTTTCCCATTCTCATCACACATTCTTTTAAATCTTGATTTCCTTTGACCTGCAAAGCTCCGGGCTAGTTTACCGCTCGATAAGGTTTTCTGTACGGTATCTCGTATGGACCAAGTTGGTCTTTAGAAGAGGGTCTAATTCTAATTCTCAGCAAAGCTAGTGGAAGGGCCTGGGGCCATTTGAGGTTAGTTTCTTGACGGATCTTGCTCTTCAAACTCCGATTCGTTCTTTCTACCTTTCCGCTAGATTGTGGCCTCCACGGAGCGTGCGGGTCCTGCTGTATTCCCGATATACGAGCCAAATTTTGAAGGATTTCAGCCACAAAGTGGGGACCCCTATCAGAGGGCATTCCTACTGGTACTCGAAATCTGGGAATTACTTCTTTCATTAATACCTTTACCGCTTCTCTAGCCTCGTTGGTGCGACAGGGAAAAGCCTCTGGCCATCCAGAAAAGGTGTCTGCTAGCACTGATAAATATCGGTAACGGTTTTGACGGGGCAATTCAGAAAAATCTATTTGCCGGTAATGATCCGGACTATTCCCTTTTCTAATAACTCCCGTAGGTGGCCATCTAAAATTCTGAGGATTGTTCTTTAGACAAATTTCACATTTCTTGACTATACTTTTTATAATTCTGGTCATTCTAACGGTCAAAATCTGTCCCTTCGAATCATTTATCATGGCCTCAATTCCCCAGTGCATAGATTGATGTTTCTCCTTTGCAATTTCCCTCGTTATAGGTTGGGTTACTATAAGTTGGTTTTCGGGCGTAATTCACCGTCCTTGTGGATTTTTACTAGCATTTAGAGCTTTAGCCGATTGGTCGTCTTGTTCCCAATATCGCGGCCTATGCTTGGGAAGGTTACTGTGTTTGTTAGGGACAATCAAAAAGATGCCCTCCTTGGCTGCCTGATCCGCCAACCTGTTTCCCACATTGATTTTGGTATTTTCAGATTGATGAGCCTTACGGTGCATCGCTGCGACCTCCGCCGGTAATTGGACGCTCTTCGAGAGCTTTACGGTAGTTTCTCCAAGTTTAACGGGGGACCCTTCAGCTGACAATAGACCTCTCTCGTTCCAGATAGGTCCGTGAGCGTGCGCCGCTCCGAAGGCATACTTGGAGCCTGCCCGAATATTTACTCGCTTTCCTTGAGAGCGCGTTAATGCCCTTTCAAGTGCCGCTAATTCCGCCTTCCGTGCTGAGGCGTTAGGTGGAAGAGCCTTTGCTTCAATCGCCTTTTCCTGTAAAACCACCGCATAAGCTGCCGACCGTCTTCCTTTTCCATGTAACTGCTTCCATCTGTATATAATTCCCAATCGGGGTGTTCGAGTGGGGTATCCTTCGGGTCCTCTCGGCTAGCATAGACCCGTTCGACTGTTTGCAAACAGTTGCGTTTTATTTCCCCGCTATCTTCCAAAGAGGTGGATAGAAATAATGCAGGATTAATCGTAGATGTTACCTTTCAGTTCACATCATCCATCTCCAATAAGATGGCTTGATATTTCATCATTCTGTTTGGCAATAACCGGCGATTTCCTTTTTGCTCCGGTACTGCTGTCACTGCACGGGGCACGTACACGGTCATCCGTTGCCCCGTAGCGAGCTTCTGGGCCTCTCGAATTGGCGATACCGTCACCGCTACGGCCCGGAGGCGGGACGGCCAGCCTTTACTCACGTTGTCCAGCTGTTTGGAAAAGTATCGCGCCGGTCTCTTCCGGGATCCCAAGCGTTGGGCGAGGACTCCCCGAGCCAGGTGAAACCTTTCGTGAACGAACAATTCAAAAGGTTTAGTCAGATTTGGTGATCCTAGAGGTGGGGCCAACATTAAGGTTCTTTTAGGCGACTCAAAGGCTCGACGACACTGCGGGGTCCAGACCGAAATGTCTCCTGATTCTTTCAATGCCTTGTAAAGCGGTTGTACTATTAATCCATAGTCCGTTATCCATGATGTGCACCACCCCGCCGTTCCCAGAAAAGCCCGCGGTTCCCTTTTCGAAGTCGGTTCTGGTATTTGACACTTAGCTTCTTTCCTCTCTGTCCCCGGGCTCCGCAATCCTTGGGAAATAGTGAACCCTAAATATAATACTTGTTGGTTTACTAGTTGAGCCTTCCTTTTAGACACTCGATACCCTGCTCGTCCCAAGAAATTTAAAAGGCTTGCAGTGATTCCCATACGCTTATTGGGTGACTCGGCCGCAGTTAACACATCATCCATGTATTGCAATAGACTCCTCGTTATGTTGCTTCCGTTCTTCTAACTCTTTGGCTAATTGATTCCCAAACAGAGCGGGGCTGTTTTTAAACCCCTGGGGAAGAACTGTTCGAGCCAATTGAATTTTTCGCCCTGTCATGGGGCTTTCCCATTCGAAGACAAACAGCTCCTGAATCCCTTTGTCCAAGGGTATGCAAAAGACAGCATCCTTTAAGTCTAGAATTGTAAACTATGTGTCCGTTTCTTTCATTGTTCTAAGTACTGTATATGGGTTAGCCACCGCTGGGTGGATATCTTCTACAATTTGATTGATGGCTCTCGGGTCTCGTACCAAACGGTACTCATTTGAATGAGGTTTCTTTACCGGCACGATGGGAGTGTTAAATGCTAACTGGCGTTCAACCTACAGCCCAAATGTTTTAAAATTATTTATTAACGTCTCTAGTCCTACTCTAGCCTCTAACCGCAAAGGGTTTTGTTTCTGCCTTACCGGTTCAGCTCCCGGCTTTAACTGAAACTTTACTGGTTCTGCGGCTCGTGACCTTCCCGGAGTTCCGATGGGATTACTGTGTTCTCTATTTCCTGTGGGATTTCCGGTTCCGTTTCAACTGGGTCCCGTAACACATAAACTTGAGCATCTAAAGATTTAGATGCAGGTGTTTTGGTTTTGTGGTTTTTTGTTTGTTTACACATATCCTTCCTCTTTTGAAAGTTATTTGTGCTCTGACTTTGGTGAGGAGGTCTCTTCCCAGCGAGGGAACAGGGCACTCTAGCATATATAAAAACTGATGGGTTACTCGCTGTTTCCCAATATTAAAATCTAGCAGTTGAAAGAACGGTCTACCTTTCCTTTTTCCCTGTAACACCAACAACCACCACATTCTCTTGGCTTAGTTTCCCTTGACAAGTATTAATTACTGAGTAGGCTGCAACAGTATCTACCAGAAAATCTACTTCCTCGTTCCCCAACGTTCTTGCGACCTGGGGTTCTGTTGGGGCTTCTTTTGAGACTTACCCCGGTCCCCATCATTGATCAGTACCTCCGTCTAGGATAAGAAGCCTGGTGGCTATTTGAACCTGTTCTGGTCTTAGTCTGGACTCTCCACCTCTCCCCTCGGGGCCGTTCTCTTTTCCAGTGCCCCTCCTGTCTGCAAATTGCACGCTGATTTGGACCTGACCGAGCAGATACTCCTCTTCCCCTTTCTCCTCTTCCTCTGCGAGCTCCTCTCCCAGCATTCGTCAGTGCAGCAACTATTTTCCTTTCCTGATTCTCTTTAACCGCTTCTCTGTTATTATACGCTTTCCACGCCCTTTCCAACAACTTGCTCCAATTCCTCGAATCCTTTCCCTCTAGCGTTTGTAACTTTCTTCAAATACCCGGAGCTGCCTGTCCCACAAAGATAAATGCTAACTGCAAGGCATCTCCCTCCTTTTAAGGATCCAAATCGGTATATTTTCTGGCAGTAGAAACCAATCTCTCATAGTATTCTGATGGGGATTCATTCCAACCCTGGACTATCTGATATATCTTAGACAGATTTTTGGCCTCAGGTATGGCATGCCGAGCTCCAAACATGATTAACCTCTGGTATCTGGTCAACAAATCTCAATGAACCAGGTTATTAGGATCCCAGTGAGGATCAGCTGGTGGAAGACAGTCATTAACAGTGCCTTGTTCTCCTGCTTGTGCACATATTCTTTCTGCTTCTTCCTTTGCAAGTACCAGAGTTCGCTCATCCGCTGTTAGGAGATTATCTAAGATGACCTGCAAATCATTCCAGTCTGGATCCTGAGTCCTGATTATCATCTCTATCACCTTATTAGGATCTTCCCTATAGATAACCGCCAACTTTTTCCACGAGCATAAATCAGTCACTGAGAAAGGTACTTTAACGGTCACTGGTCCCTCTGCCCCTACCGTCTTTCGCGGCGGAGCTTGTGCAACTCGACCTCCCGATCCTCCCCTTGTTCTCCCTGCAATAGGACTGAATTCCTCGCTGCCAGCAAAAGATTCCCCTTCATCAGAAACCTCCTCCTCCTCCCTTTCATTCCTTCTATCCTTTCCCGGGGGCGCAACCAACGTTCCCGCTTCCTCCTCGCCCGGTCCTCCGTATCTGACGCGCCATTTACCGATACTACGCGCTGAACGACGACGCTGAGAGAGTTTCTGATTATCTTTTTCCAAGGTCAGAACCAAAGCATCTCTCTGTATTAGTTTACATTCCCTGCTCCGTTCAAGATGATCTCGTAAAGCAAAGAATAGATCAACAGAGGGAACTTCATCCCATTTCCCCTCCCTTCTGCAAAATAACATTAATTGAAGCATAGTATTATACGTTACGCTGCCATCTCTACGCCATTCTTCTCCACTAATTTATACATCGCCCACCCGCACTGACAATGTGTGACAAGCTTTTTCTGTGTCAGGGGGTGTCCCCCCAATTTACTCCAGTTTCTCAGAACACAACCCAAAGGAGTATTCTTTCCAATCCTGCCCTCTCGGGATTGTCCCGATCCCATAATTAACCTCTGGGAGAATACATGCGACGTATACCCTGACCAATTTTCCCTTTAACCATATTAGTGTACTCCAAGCATCCCCATATTAACGTCTACTAAACCCTTTACGGGAATATCCATAACCCAATTGTGCAAGGATTTTTCCACCCTTACGTATAAAGAAAAGCAATACCTTACCACTCCCAGGGGCCGTGCGCTGGACCTCCACGCATCAGAGGATCAGCGATCTCCCCAAAAAATACTCGGTGGGCGCTGGAGATCTGACCGTCCGATGGTCCGAGAAGTCTCAGAGACAGGGTCCCATCTGTGTCGCCAGAAACTGTCACCAAATAGGGGATAATAAACTCTCCGATACTCCGTTTTAGCATTAGAAAGCAGGCATTGCTTTATTCGGCACCAGATCACGGGGGATAGTTCTGCCTATCGTGCATACCCTAAACCAAAAGTTCATCCTTTATATACCTTAAGACGTGAATATTCATACATTTTCTGAGAAATCTCTGCCATGTTTACATAATGCTGGCATTGCAAAACTACGCTGCATGGGGGTCTCAGGTGGTCCTCGGTGGTTGTTTGGGGAGTTAGCCCCCCACTCCTTTTTCCCTTTTATGGTCACAAGTCTTGAGGACGGTTTCTTCTCCTTCCATGTTCCCCAACTCTGTTGTCCGGCCAAGCTGTTCTTCCTTATCAAGCCTGTTTGGGCAATCCTGCAGGGATGTTTCTGTTCTCAAGGTTAGGATATCTTCTCCGTACATGTTAATCGCTCGTAGGCCTTGTTAAATTCAAAGCTAATCGTTGTTTGGTAAAAGAATTTCTCAACAGGGAGGGACGGGACGCAGAAGAGGGGCGATGCAGTTCTAAGGGTCTTTCGGAGCTGCTGGGAGAATCTGATGGTTCGGACTCATCTCTCTTACCCCTCCTCCTCCCTTCCTCTGAAGCTCCGGTTGCTTGACTGTCATGCGCCTAAAAGAATAGATTGCTGTCTACAGCTTTTACAATATAAGGCTTTCCAGATACATAACCTCGCACACGCTAGGTGGCTGTACTGTGCTTTTAGTGACGCGTACAAACCCTGCGGCGCACGTTAGAGATCGGATGTGCCAAGGACTATGCTAAGAGGTGTTCTTCTTAACCCAGAGAGACGGTCTCCTGCCTGCAGCTAGAGGAAGCTGCCAGCTGGATCCCCTTTATTTTATTCTTCAGCTGCGTTGCCTTTTTCTGGCCTCTGGCTTGGGCCGCAGCAGCTCCTCTCTGCGGCCAGTAAGTGTCCAGCTATCCTTTTTTTGCTTGGGCCTCTAGGAGAAGGAGGCCAAAGGCAACTCAAACAAACCTGAGGCAGATGCAGCAAACAACATCCCCAGAGAGGAACCAACAACTGAGCCTTCACCGCTGCCGCTGGGAGAGGGAAACAACCAGCAACTCTCATCCACAGTGATGAATGTAGCTCTCCTGGAGCAGCAACCCCTTCTTCTGGAGGAGCTTTTGGAGACGCCACTGTTTTCTCCAAACTGATGCTAATGAGACCAGCATTTATGGTGCAATAAACTATCTTTGAGGGCCAGCGTGCTAACATGAAGACAGGGTCAGGCAACCGTCTGTGGCTATGGGACAGGCTACAGGGGAGGTGCTGCAGCTGGGAACAGCTGTGTGGGCTAACCAGAGCTAGAGCATTTTTGTTGAGGTGAGAGGCAGACAGTGCCTTTTCCAAAAGGGGAAACGACACCTGCTGGCACGCACTGGCAAACGCCACATGTCAGCCGAGTGCCGTAAGACTACAGCTCCCAGCGTGCCGCAGGAGGCAGCCTTCCACACTTCCTGACCCTGCGGGGACACTGTCCCATTCCCTCGCACCAACTCACCGAAATCCCCGCGGAGCCGCAACAGCAGCACCGAGCTCCGCAGCGCGGCTCCGGGCTGGACCGCCAGCCAGCACCCCCCTCCCCAACAAGCTCTGACACGGCACGGACGCCCGCCGGCTCCAGGCAACCCTCGCTGCCCGGCTACCACACGGCGCAGACTCCCCCACCCACCACACGGCTCCAGGCAGCCCCCCTCCCACTCCATGCGTCTGACCCGGACCCTGCCACCCATCCCCCCCCACCCCTCCTCAGAGGCACCCCTGCTGCCCCACTCACCTTCTCCCTCCATGCAGCCACAGCCCAGCAACGCCTCCACTCCTCCCTTGGCTCACAGCAGCCACTGCACACCAGCAGCCCCTTATAGGGAGGGGCCATGGCCATCAGCCTCACTGCCCACACCTGGGGCACCAGCAGCCTCACTGCCTGCACCTGGGGCTCCTCCAGCCCCAACCCACAGCTGGAGCCGCGCATGAACAGGGGGCCATCTCCTGACCCCCCCACACCTCCTCCCCTGCCCTCCATCACAGCCCCTCGCCCCCCCGCAAAGGAAGCGCCGGCACGGCAAAAGAGACCGCAAGCGTTTATTCAGTCACACACAGAGCCGGTCCCGGGAGAGACTCCGCACCGGGGCTCGGGGCCCGGCCCTGGGGCACCTCGGCTGCCCTACCCAGAGCCACGCTCGCCAGTCCGGCGTGGAACAGACACACGGTCGGTCCGTCAGGCTGCTGGAGAGCTGGGCTGCTATGTGCAGGCTGCCGCCAAAACCGAGGAGCCAGCTGCAGGACGCTAGAAGAGAGGAGAAAAGGGGCAGCCAGCTGGATGGGGGCGGGGGGCGGCGGCGAGCGAGAAAGCACGAGGCAAGGAAAGGGACGGCGAGTGAAGGACGGGGACGGGGAGCCTGACAGAGAGGGAGGAAGAAGCGGCAGGAAGAGAGGCAGCGGGACGGCGACCGACAAACAAGGACGGGGAGCGGGACAGAGAGGCAGAAACGACCCTGGGCGGGCAGCGCCACGGCGAGGGAGGAAAAGAGAATAAGGGCAGGGAGCCGGACCGAGAGGTACGGCGAGGGACAGCGGCACGGGGAGCAGGACAGAGCAACAGAGAATAAAAAAAGGAAGCGGGAGCGTGAGAGAAGCGGGCTGGGGAGCAGGGAGAAGGAGAGCGCAACAGAGGGAAAGAGGACCGGGGAGCGGGACGCTGGGGCAGAGTGAGAAAAGAGGGGCAGGGAGCAGGACAGAGGGGCAGAGAGACAAAAGAGGGAGACGAGGACTGGGCAGAGGGGAGAGAAAGACGGGGGCAAGGAGCAGAGACACAAAGGTGCCAGGAAAAGGACGGTCAGATGGAGCGAGAAACAGGGTCGGGGAGCAGGACAAAAGGACAGAGAAAAAGGCGAGGAAGAAGGAAGGAAGGATAAAGGTGGGACAGGGAACGGGACATACGCAGCGAAACAAAGCAGAACAGAGAAGAGAGGACAGGGATTGAGGAACACAGAGAGACACGCAGACTGGTACACAGAGACGGCGAAGGTAAGCAAAACCAGCGACAGGCAGGAGGACCTGGTTCTGACACCCCATCGCTCCCGGTGTCGCTTCCACGGCCTCAAAAAATGCGACGTGCCGCAAGACAAGAGAATGGGAGAGTGAAAGCAAAGGCACGGGAAACTTAACGCTCTTAGTAATTTCACTGAGCATCACAGCTTACACTTACTCAATGTCTTCCGGTGTCACGGGATGAGGTACAACTGATTTCGTCTCCGTATCTCTGGACAGAGCTTTTCTCATATCTGGGGGGGGGGGGGAAGAAAAAAAAAAAAAAGATATTCTAAGACGACAGTCCTTGCACAAAGCCACGTTCAGCGAATTCTCTATTACAATAAGGTCGTTTCTAACCCAGAAGATTTCACAGAATCATAGAGTATCTCAAGTTGGAAGGGACCCATACGGATCGCCGAGACCAAGCCCCCGCTCCACGCGGGACTACCTAAAACTAAACCGTGCGACTAAGAGCATCGTTCAGACGCTCCTTGAACTCCTGACAGGCTCGGTGGCTGCGACCGCTTCCCTGGGGAGCCTGTTCCGCGACTGACCGACCGCCCTCTCAGTGAAAAGCCTTTTCCCAACGTCCGGTCTGAACTTGCCCTGACGCAGCTTCGTCCCGTTTCCTCGGGTCCTAGTGCCGGTCACCGGAGAGAGCGGAGGTCAGCGCCTCCCCCTCCGCCGTCCCCCTCGAGGAAGGTGTAGACTGCGATGAGGTCACCCCTCGGCCTTCCCTTCTCCAAGCTGAACAAACCAAGTGACCTCAGCCGCTCCCCCTAAGTCTCGCCTCGGAGACCTCTCGCCATCTCGGTCGCCCTCCTCCGCGCACGCTCCCAGAGCGTTGTTCGGCGGCACCGCTCTCGACTGGAACCTAACGCTGCACGTAACTCAACTGAGCGGAAAGGAAATGACGGGCTAAAGGGACAAATACATGATTTAAGGCAGCCGCAACGATGGCAGATGTCTGTCCGGAGCCCTTCTATTTATTTCACAGCGCTCCTGCGTATCAAACGAACGGTACCAGAGCAGAAAAGGTATACGGCGTGGCCATGTTACCCCTCGGGGAGGACGGCGAAAGGAGAGAAGATCTAGAAAGAGGAAGCAGCTGGTACTTCACTTTTGGTAACAGAATTAACATCAACATGTTCCTTCCCTTTGAAATTGAAAACGCCACCCAATTCTCTGCCACTGTTGACCACCGACACTTGTAAATTTCTACTGAAACAGCTGAGGAAAACAAAGTTTCAGGTCCCTGGCTAGGGGAAGAAGCCAGGCAAGTGCCGCCGTTCCTTCCCCCCGACAGCACTAGCAAAAAAAACCAGCCGCTGGGGGCGAGCGTTCCTCCGAAAGAAAAATCAGGTGAGAAACCGCGTTTTTATTTTCAGCTTACCTACAGGATAAATGTCTTTGTAGTTGTTTCTGCCACAGATGCTACAAAACGCGTAAACTGCACAAAGATTAAGTTTTGTAACTGATCTAAGGTTCAGTACGAAAAGCTACCTAAAGGAGTACGCAAAGTCCCACTCATCAACAATCATCTGACCCTGTTTCACATTACAAAAAAAAAAAAAAAAAAAAAAGTAGTAATGCTAATCACACAGACAAGCCCAGGAACCCTCAACATGAGAATCTTTCCGTTCAGCCGGAGGCAGAACGAGTACTTACCACGGGCATCCTCATCTGGCTCTCCGCTGCTAGCAGAGCGGCACGCCAACGCTGTCCGGTACACGCCGTAGTACGCCTAGTTGCTTCTACGTATTTACCGCCGCCTGATTTGATACTCTCACAAAGAGATCGACGAAAAAGCCACCCTTTCTTTGAAAAAATAAAAACCAAAACCACACAGTTAAGGAACGGTAGGCGAACGTATTTCTAAATCATAACCCACGGCTTGCAGGCAGACCAAGAGCAGCTCTGACGATGCGGTACGCTCATCAAACATCTTTCACGCCGGAATAACAGATGTACTCCTTTACCACGGGACGCAGCCGGCACAGGGACAAATTTCATGCTGGTTTTGTCACACGACCGTTCTTCTGCACCAGCCAGTGGGTTCCGAATTAAGGACGGGACAGGCTAAACGCTCACACGAGCCTCCTATCCGTAAGAAACTATTAAAAATAGAAAAAAAAACTTCCACGTTTTAGATCGCGTTGCCTTAGGGACTGCCTCCGTCAAAGCCTGCCTGTTGGGGGGGGTGGGGGGGGGGCGCGTGTGCGCGCACGCACGCGCGTGAGGCGTGGAAATCGGTCGCAGAATTCAGTTGCCTAACGAGAGACGGCCCTTCTCCTCGCAAGGCAAACGTTTCAAAACGTCGTACTCTTTTCCGATTTTACCGGCTGGTACGGGGTTGCCCTACCAGCATGAGTTGGGGACCCGTCCCTCTGGGTCCGTGCGACGCCAAATTAAATATTCTGCAAGTAACCGAGCAGGAGATGGAAAGTAAGCTAAGATACTCTCTGCCGTACAACGTTTGTTCGCCATCGTCCCCGAGGGAATCGCACAAAGCCCGCGCTTGCTGAACCGGTAGGTCGGAGGCCCTACGGGAAACGGCGCTGACGTCTCGCCAAGCTCTTCTCCTGTCAAGAAGAGGACCTTTTCTGCGGCATCCCTATTGGCGTTCGGCCTGCTTTCGGCTCATTCTGGCAGGTCAGCTTTCAGAGAAAGCCTGAGATTTCAAACCGCCAAGCAACATTCACGATTCTTGCGCTCTGACTACGGGGAATTTCAGCGAATCGGAACGCTACTTGGAGCCACGTTCCGGGTCTGTTTCGCCGCAAACCAAATATCTAAGCCACGGACCGGGCGCCCGTCGAAAAATTACTTTAAAAGGTTAAAGACAAGCACAGCACTCACTTTTCTGAAATTTCTTCCGGTAGCGCCATCAATTTAGCGGCCGAACCCAGCCGTCGAAATTCCGGTGCAACGGAGCGAGCAGGAACGCGTCCGTGCCGCTCTTCCCCGGCCACGGAGCCTTCCGCTCTACCCGTTACTGCGAACGTACGGAGCATCGGCGCAGCAGCACCTGTGGAATAACGCACCGCCCACAGCTATACAGAAGAAGAATCCGAGACGACGGTAGAAGACCCCAGACCAAAAGTCACCGCGGGACTAAGGGACGCGCGGACAGCGCGCGAGGGGCGGGTGTCCGGGACCCAAGCGTGGAACGGCCCCGGGATTTCTTTGTTCCGGGTCCCTCTCTTTGGAGGCGCCCCGCCCGGGCCGATCCCGCTGCTGCACCTTTCAGTTACGTTAATTATTTTACAAAATCCGACACCCGGAGACTGCTGCCGGAAGCCTCGGGTCGAGCCCGAAGGAGGAGGAGGAGGAAGCGCGCCCGAGAAGAAGCGTGCGCGCGACACCGTGAACGGGGTGCGAACGCTGGGGCGGCAGCTGCTCCTCCTCAAACAGAGACAGAGAGAGAAAGAAGAGGGGGAAAGCCACAGGGTACAGAGGGCGGAAGTGGAAAAGAGGGGCCGGGAGCCGGACAGAGAGAGGTGCAGAAAGAGGCCGTCGGAAGGGAAGGGACGGGCTGCGGGGCAGAGGGGGACTTGCCAGCGCCAGGTTCGCGGTTCCACCCGATAATCGTAAAGGTCTCTGCCAACCTCGACGATTCGGTCGCTCTAAAAAACAATCGGGATCTCGAGGCGGACCGAGAGAGAGACGGAGAATATAAAAACGGTCGCGGCTAAGAGGGCAGAGAGGGAGGAATCGCGAGACGGGGAGAGGCAAGCCGGGCAGGGGAAAAAGTCCCGACAGGCTTCTGCAGTGACAGGGAGGAATTGAAAATTCGAGAGAGGGAGCTGGACAGAGAGAGAGACGGGGAAAGGTAAGACGGTGGCGAGCTACCGGGCAGAGAAGCAGAGTTTAAAGCCGGGGACCGGGAGAGGGACAGAGAGGGAAGGAGAAAGGAACGAAGGGCCGGGCTGCGGGGCAGACAGGGAGGAAGGAAGAAAGAAAGAAAGAGGGACAGGGAGCCAGACGAACCGCGACGGGGAAAGAAAAAGGTACCGACGGGCTAGGAGGCAGAGAGGGGAGACTTTAGAAAAACAGGGACGGGGAGCGAGACGGAGAAAAGGAACCGTAGCGACGGGTGCCGGGACAGAGAGGCGGGCCTTCAAAACGAGGGGCAGGGAAGAGGCTCGAGAGGGACGGAGAAAGAGAGAGACTCACGACGACTCGCTACGGAGCCGAGAAGGAAGACCTCGAACAACAGGAACGAGGAGCCGCACAGAGAGCGCCAGAGACGGCAGAAATACCGACGGGCTACAGGACCGAGGGGGAGGAATGCAGAAACAGTGGCTGGGGGCCGGACAGAGAGACAGGGAGAGAGAGAAGGAAACAATAGCCACGGGCTACGGGGCAGAGAGAGCGAGGACCTGAAAAAGGTGGGGACAGGCAGCCCGTCAGAGCGAGATGGAAAAAGAACATAGCGGGGAGCAGAAAGCAAACCACGGCGGGGCGGGAAAGCGAGGGGGGCAGAGGAGGGCCCGCGACGCAGAGGAGAGGCGATGGGGCCCCGCGGGCCCAGGACTCACCGCAGCTCTGGCTCTCGGCGCTGCCGGGAGAGCTTGCCAGCGCAGACGCTTCTTTCTCCTGCTCTCCGCCTTTCCTTTGCTGTCACTCCGGTCGCTCGGCTGTCCTCCGCCTAAGAGAATACACGGGTGTCTTACAGCTCCGAGGAGACGAGTCTGCCTAGATGAGTAGCCTGCCTCCCTCCCTCGGTACGCGGCCGCACCGTGCTTTGGGTTACGCGTGGCGACCCTGCGGTGCCCGTCGGCAGCCTGACCTGCCGCGGAGCGCAACGAGGGATCTTTCCTCACCCGGCGAGGCAGGCGCTCTCTTGCCTGCAGCGGGAGGCAGCTGCCGGCCGGAGAGCCTTCCATCTCTTCTTCTTCTTCTTCACCTTTCTCTGGCCATTCCAGCTTCCCTTAGGGCAGCTCCTGTCCACGGCCGGTAAGCGCTCCGCCGCCTGTCCCTTTTCGCCCCCACGCCACGAGGCGAGCCAGGCCAGGCACAGGCGAGGCGGCTGCAGTCGACGGCATCCCCAAGGGAGGGACGGGCAACCACGTCCTCAGCGCGGCCTGGGAGAGGGAAAGAAAAAGCAGCGGCCGTTACTACCGGAGGTCGGCCCTGGCCGGAGACCCTCCTCCTTCTGCAGGGGCTCCCGGAGACGCCGCTCTTTCCCCGCGCTGCTGCCGCTGCCGCCAGCACCCCCGTTCAGGAAGAAAGCGGCACAGGCGAGGGCCAGCTTGCCGCCTTCACGCCAGGGCTCGGGGGCGGCCTGGGGCTGCCGGACAGGCTTCCGGAGAGTCCGACCGGTAGCGCTCGTCTCGGGACACCGGGCAACGCCTCACCGCACGAGCGCGCGCTCTCTCGTAGCACGGCCGCACCGCTGCTCGGGAGCGGCTGGAAGCCTGCAGAAAACCACTCGAAACCGGCAAAAAAACCCCAACCTCGCGCTCCTGCGAGAGCAAGTCGGGCTGTCCGGCAGCCCCGTCCGCGAAAACGACGCCTCCCGGCACGCACTGGCAAGCGCCGCGTGGCAGCCGTTAGAGTGCCGTAAGACTACACTTCCCGGCGTGCTCCGGGGAGCCAATATGGCCGACCAGCAGCCGCGTGCCCCAAGACTGCAACTGCCGGCGTGCCGCGGGAGGCAGCCTTCCACGCTTCCTGACCCTGCGGGGACACCGTCCCGTGCCCTCACCCGAAAGCCGACTCACCCGAAAGCCCCGCCGAGCCGCGACGGCAGCCCCGAGCTCCGCAGCGCGGCTCCGGGCTGGACCCCCCCCCCCGCCCCCGCCTCCCCTCAGCCACCTCCGAAAGGCGCGGACGCCCGCCGGCTCCGGGCAGCCCCCGCCGCCCGGCTCCGGACGGTCTCCCCGCCCGGTTCCGACACGGCGCGCACCCCCCCCACCCGCCGCGCGGCTCCGGGCAGCCCCCCTCCCCTCTGTGACACGGACCCCGCCGCCCCCCCGCCTCTCCTCGGAGGCGGCACCGCTGCCGCCGCCCTCCTCGGGGCTTTCCCCGGGACCCGCCGGTCCGTCCCGCTGCCCCGCTCACCTTCTCCCTCCGTGCAGCCGCAGCCCGGCGATGCCTCCGCTCCTCCCTCGGCTCACGGCAGCCCCTGCACACCGACTGCCGGCAGCCGGTTCCGGGGAGGGGCCGTGGCGCTGCACTGCGCATGCGCGGCGCTGCCGCTGCAGTACCGACATTTGGTCGCTAGGCGGCAGCACCGAGCGAGCATGCGCTGTGCGCTGCGTGAGGGGCGGGGCTTGGCGTGCGTCGGGGGCGGAGTTTGCGTGAGGGGCGGGGCTTTGGCGTGCGTCGGGGGCGGAGTTTGCGTGAGGGGCGGGGCTTGGCGTGCGTCGGGGCGGAGTTTGCGTGAGGGGCGGGGCTTGGCGTGCGTCGGGGGCGGAGTTTGTGTGGGCGGAGTTTGCGTGAGGGGCGGTGCTCGGCGTGCGTCGGGGCGGTGTTTGCGTCGGGGGCGGAGTTTGCGTCGGGGCGGGGCTTGGCGTCGGGGGCGGAGTTTGCGTGAGGGGCGGGGCTCGGCGTGCTTCGGGGCGGAGTTTGCGTCGGGGGCGGAGTTTGCATCGGGGGCGGGGCTTGGCGTGCATCAGGGGCGGAGTTTGCATCGGGGCGGGGCTTGGCGTCAGGGGCGGGGGTTCCGTGGGGGGCGGGGCTTGGCGTGCGTCGGGGGCGGAGTTTGCGTGAGGGGCGGGGCTTGGCGTGCGTCGGGGGCGGAGTTTGCGTGAGGGGCGGGGCTTGCGTGAGGGGCGGGGTTGGCGTGCATCAGGGCGGAGTTTGTGTCGGTGCGGGGCTTGTGTGAGGGGCGCAGTTTCTGTGAGGGGCGGGGCTTGGCATGCGTCGGGGCGGAGTTTGCATCGGGGCGGAGCTTGCTTGAGGGGCGGGGCTGGGCGTGCATCGGGGGCGGAGTTTGCATGAGGGGCGGGGCTTGGCGTGCATCAGGGCGGAGTTTGCATCGGGGCAGGGCTTGTGTGAGGGGCGCAGTTTCTGTGAGGGGCGGGCCTTGGCATGCATCGGGGGCGGAGTTTGCATGAGGGGCTGTTTGTATGAGGGGCGGGGCTTGGCGTGCATCGGGGCGGAGTTTGCATCGGGGCGGAGCTTGCTTGAGGGGCGGGGCTGGGCGTGCGTCGGGGCAGAGTTTGCATCGGGGGCGGAGTTTGCATGAGGGGTGGTGCTTGGCGTGCGTCAGGGGCGCAGTTTGCGTGAGGGGCGGTGCTTGGCGTGCGTCGGGGCGGAGTTTGCGTGAGGGGCGGGGCTTGGCGTGCATCGGGGCGGAGTTTGTGTTGGGGCGGGGCTTGTGTCAGTGGCGGAGTTTCTGTGAGGGGCGGGGCTTGGCGTGCATCAGGGGCGGAGTTTGTGTGAGGGGCGGTGCTTGGCATGCATCAGGGGCGGAGTTTGCGTGAGGGGCGGAGTTTGCATGAGGGGCGGGGCTTGGCATGCGTCGGGGGCAGAGTTTGCGTGAGGGGCGGGGCTTGCGTGAGGGGCGGGGCTTGGCGTGCATCTGGGCGGAGTTTGCGTGAGGGGCGGGGCTTGGCGTGCATTGGGGCGGAGTTTGCAGAGGGGCAGGGCTTGGCTTGCTTCAGGGGTGGAGTTTGTGTGAGGGGCGGGGCTAGGCATGCATCAGGGCGGGGTTTGCATGAGGGGCGGGGCTTGGCATGCATCAGGGGCGGAGTTTCTGTGAGGGGCAGGGCTTGGCTTGCTTCAGGGGCGGAGTTTCTGTGAGGGGCGGAGTTTCTGTGAGGGGCGGGGCTTGGCTTGCTTCAGGGGCGGAGTTTCTGTGAGGGGCAGGGCTTGGCATGCATCAGGGGCGGAGTTTGCATGAGGGGCGGGGCTGGGCGTGCATCAGGGCAGAGTTTGCTTCAGGCACGGGGCTTGGCATGCATCAGGGGGCGGAGCCAAGAAGCATCACTTTTGGATCCCGGGGATGCGAGCAATGTGACCTTGTTGAATACGTTAATACCCCCCAACACACCTCCTCCCCTGCCCCTCGCCCCCCGCAAAGGAAGCACCAACGCAGCCGGCACGGCAAAAGAGACCGCAAGCGTTTATTCAGTCACACACAGAGCCGGTCCCGGGAGAGACTCCGCACCGGGGCTCGGGGCCCGGCCCTGGGGCACCTCGGCTGTCCTACCCAGAGCCACGCTCGCCAGTCCGGCGTGGAACAGACACACGGTCGGTCCGTCAGGCTGCTGGAGAGCTGGGCTGCTATGTGCAGGCTGCCGCCAAAACCGAGGAGCCAGCTGCAGGACGCTGGCTGAGAGGAGAAAAGGGGCAGCCAGCTGGATGGGGGGGGGGGGGCGGCGGCGAGCGAGAAAGCACGAGGCAAGGAAAGGGACGGCGAGTGAAGGACGGGGACGGGGAGCCTGACAGAGAGGGAGGAAGAAGCGGCAGGAAGAGAGGCAGCGGGACGGCGACCGACAAACAAGGACGGGGAGCGGGACAGAGAGGCAGAAACGACCCTGGGCGGGCAGCGCCACGGCGAGGGAGGAAAAGAGAATAAGGGCAGGGAGCCGGACCGAGAGGTACGGCGAGGGACAGCGGCACGGGGAGCAGGACAGAGCAACAGAGAATAAAAAAAGGAAGCGGGAGCGAGAGAGAAGCGGGCTGGGGAGCAGGGAGAAGGAGAGCGCAACAGAGGGAAAGAGGACCGGGGAGCGGGACGCTGGGGCAGAGTGAGAAAAAGAGGGGCAGGGAGCAGGACAGAGGGGCAGAGAGACAAAAGAGGGAGACGAGGACTGGGCAGAGGGGAGAGAAAGACGGGGGCAAGGAGCAGAGACACAAAGGTGCCAGGAAAAGGACGGTCAGATGGAGCGAGAAACAGGGTCGGGGAGCAGGACAAAAGGACAGAGAAAAAGGCGAGGAAGAAGGAAGGAAGGATAAAGGTGGGACAGGGAACGGGACATACGCAGCGAAACAAAGCAGAACAGAGAAGAGAGGACAGGGATTGAGGAACACAGAGAGACACGCAGACTGGTACACAGAGACGGCGAAGGTAAGCAAAACCAGCGACAGGCAGGAGGACCTGGTTCTGACACCCCATCGCTCCCGATGTCGCTTCCACGGCCTCAAAAAACGCGACGTGCCGCAAGACAAGAGAATGGGAGAGTGAAAGCAAAGGCACGGGAAACTTAACGCTCTTAGTAATTTCACTGAGCATCACAGCTTACACTTACTCAATGTCTTCCGGTGTCACGGGATGAGGTACAACTGATTTCGTCTCCGTATCTCTGGACAGAGCTTTTCTCATATCTGGGGGGGGGGGGGGGAAGAAAAAAAAAAAAAGATATTCTAAGACGACAGTCCTTGCACAAAGCCACGTTCAGCGAATTCTCTATTACAATAAGGTCGTTTCTAACCCAGAAGATTTCACAGAATCATAGAGTATCTCAAGTTGGAAGGGACCCATACGGATCGCCGAGACCAAGCCCCCGCTCCACGCGGGACTACCTAAAACTAAACCGTGCGACTAAGAGCATCGTTCAGACGCTCCTTGAACTCCTGACAGGCTCGGTGGCTGCGACCGCTTCCCTGGGGAGCCTGTTCCGCGACTGACCGACCGCCCTCTCAGTGAAAAGCCTTTTCCCAACGTCCGGTCTGAACTTGCCCTGACGCAGCTTCGTCCCGTTTCCTCGGGTCCTAGTGCCGGTCACCGGAGAGAGCGGAGGTCAGCGCCTCCCCCTCCGCCGTCCCCCTCGAGGAAGGTGTAGACTGCGATGAGGTCACCCCTCGGCCTTCCCTTCTCCAAGCTGAACAAACCAAGTGACCTCAGCCGCTCCCCCTAAGTCTTGCCTCGGAGACCTCTCGCCATCTCGGTCGCCCTCCTCCGCGCACGCTCCCAGAGCGTTGTTCGGCGGCACCGCTCTCGACTGGAACCTAACGCTGCACGTAACTCAACTGAGCGGAAAGGAAATGACGGGCTAAAGGGACAAATACATGATTTAAGGCAGCCGCAACGATGGCAGATGTCTGTCCGGAGCCCTTCTATTTATTTCACAGCGCTCCTGCGTATCAAACGAACGGTACCAGAGCAGAAAAGGTATACGGCGTGGCCACGTTACCCCTCGGGGAGGACGGCGAAAGGAGAGAAGATCTAGAAAGAGGAAGCAGCTGGTACTTCACTTTTGGTAACAGAATTAACATCAACATGTTCCTTCCCTTTGAAATTGAAAACGCCACCCAATTCTCTGCCACTGTTGACCACCGACACTTGTAAATTTCTACTGAAACAGCTGAGGAAAACAAAGTTTCAGGTCCCTGGCTAGGGGAAGAAGCCAGGCAAGTGCCGCCGTTCCTTCCCCCCGACAGCACTAGCAAAAAAAAACCAGCCGCTGGGGGCGAGCGTTCCTCCGAAAGAAAAATCAGGTGAGAAACCACGTTTTTATTTTCAGCTTACCTACAGGATAAATGTCTTTGTAGTTGTTTCTGCCACAGATGCTACAAAACGCGTAAACTGCACAAAGATTAAGTTTTGTAACTGATCTAAGGTTCAGTACGAAAAGCTACCTAAAGGAGTACGCAAAGTCCCACTCATCAACAATCATCTGACCCTGTTTCACATTACACAAAAAAAAAAAAAAAAAAAAAGTAGTAATGCTAATCACACAGACAAGCCCAGGAACCCTCAACATGAGAATCTTTCCATTCAGCCGGAGGCAGAACGAGTACTTACCACGGGCATCCTCATCTGGCTCTCCGCTGCTAGCAGAGCGGCACGCCAACGCTGTCCGGTACACGCCGTAGTACGCCTAGTTGCTTCTACGTATTTACCGCCGCCTGATTTGATACTCTCACAAAGAGATCGACGAAAAAGCCACCCTTTCTTTGAAAAAATAAAAACCAAAACCACACTGTTATGGAACGGTAGGCGAACGTATTTCTAAATCATAACCCACGGCTTGCAGGCAGACCAAGAGCAGCTCTGACGATGCGGTACGCTCATCAAACATCTTTCACGCCGGAATAACAGATGTACTCCTTTACCACGGGACGCAGCCGGCACAGGGACAAATTTCATGCTGGTTTTGTCACACGACCGTTCTTCTGCACCAGCCAGTGGGTTCCGAATTAAGGACGGGACAGGCTAAACGCTCACACGAGCCTCCTATCCGTAAGAAACTATTAAAAATAGAAAAAAAAACTTCCACGTTTTAGATCGCGTTGCCTTAGGGACTGCCTCCTTCAAAGCCTGCCTGTTGGGGGGGGGGGGGGGGGGGGGCGCGTGTGCGCGCACGCACGCGCGTGAGGCGTGGAAATCGGTCGCAGAATTCAGTTGCCTAACGAGAGACGGCCCTTCTCCTCGCAAGGCAAACGTTTCAAAACGTCGTACTCTTTTCCGATTTTACCGGCTGGTACTGGGGTTGCCCTACCAGCATGAGTTGGGGACCCGTCCCTCTGGGTCCGTGCGACGCCAAATTAAATATTCTGCAAGTAACCGAGCAGGAGATGGAAAGTAAGCTAAGATACTCTCTGCCGTACAACGTTTGTTCGCCATCGTCCCCGAGGGAATCGCACAAAGCCCGCGCTTGCTGAACCGGTACGTCGGAGGCCCTACGGGAAACGGCGCTGACGTCTCGCCAAGCTCTTCTCCTGTCAAGAAGAGGACCTTTTCTGCGGCATCCCTATTGGCGTTCGGCCTGCTTTCGGCTCATTCTGGCAGGTCAGCTTTCAGAGAAAGCCTGAGATTTCAAACCGCCAAGCAACATTCACGATTCTTGCGCTCTGACTACGGGGAATTTCAGCGAATCGGAACGCTACTTGGAGCCACGTTCCGGGTCTGTTTCGCCGCAAACCAAATATCTAAGCCACGGACCGGGCGCCCGTCGAAAAATTACTTTAAAAGGTTAAAGACAAGCACAGCACTCACTTTTCTGAAATTTCTTCCGGTAGCGCCATCAATTTAGCGGCCGAACCCAGCCGTCGAAATTCCGGTGCAACGGAGCGAGCAGGAACGCGTCCGTGCCGCTCTTCCCCGGCCACGGAGCCTTCCGCTCTACCCGTTACTGCGAACGTACGGAGCATCGGCGCGGCGGCACCTGTGGAATAACGCACCGCCCACAGCTATACAGAAGAAGAATCCGAGACGACGGTAGAAGACCCCAGACCAAAAGTCGCCGCGGGACTAAGGGACGCGCGGACAGCGCGCGAGGGGCGGGTGTCCGGGACCCAAGCGTGGAACGGCCCCGGGATTTCTTTGTTCCGGGTCCCTCTCTTTGGAGGCGCCCCGCCCGGGCCGATCCCGCTGCTGCACCTTTCAGTTACGTTAATTATTTTACAAAATCCGACACCCGGAGACTGCTGCCGGAAGCCTCGGGTCGAGCCCGAAGGAGGAGGAGGAGGAAGCGCGCCCGAGAAGAAGCGTGCGCGCGACACCGTGAACGGGGTGCGAACGCTGGGGCGGCAGCTGCTCCTCCTCAAACAGAGACAGAGAGAGAAAGAAGAGGGGGAAAGCCACAGGGTACAGAGGGCGGAAGTGGAAAAGAGGGGCCGGGAGCCGGACAGAGAGAGGTGCAGAAAGAGGCCGTCGGAAGGGAAGGGACGGGCTGCGGGGCAGAGGGGGACTTGCCAGCGCCAGGTTCGCGGTTCCACCCGATAATCGTAAAGGTCTCTGCCAACCTCGACGATTCGGTCGCTCTAAAAAACAATCGGGATCTCGAGGCGGACCGAGAGAGAGACGGAGAATATAAAAACGGTCGCGGCTAAGAGGGCAGAGAGGGAGGAATCGCGAGACGGGGAGAGGCAAGCCGGGCAGGGGAAAAAGTCCCGACAGGCTTCTGCAGTGACAGGGAGGAATTGAAAATTCGAGAGAGGGAGCTGGACAGAGAGAGAGACGGGGAAAGGTAAGACGGTGGCGAGCTACCGGGCAGAGAAGCAGAGTTTAAAGCCGGGGACCGGGAGAGGGACAGAGAGGGAAGGAGAAAGGAACGAAGGGCCGGGCTGCGGGGCAGACAGGGAGGAAGGAAGAAAGAAAGAAAGAGGGACAGGGAGCCAGACGAACCGCGACGGGGAAAGAAAAAGGTACCGACGGGCTAGGAGGCAGAGAGGGGAGACTTTAGAAAAACAGGGACGGGGAGCGAGACGGAGAAAAGGAACCGTAGCGACGGGTGCCGGGACAGAGAGGCGGGCCTTCAAAACGAGGGGCAGGGAAGAGGCTCGAGAGGGACGGAGAAAGAGAGAGACTCACGACGACTCGCTACGGAGCCGAGAAGGAAGACCTCGAACAACAGGAACGAGGAGCCGCACAGAGAGCGCCAGAGACGGCAGAAATACCGACGGGCTACAGGACCGAGGGGGAGGAATGCAGAAACAGTGGCTGGGGGCCGGACAGAGAGACAGGGAGAGAGAGAAGGAAACAATAGCCACGGGCTACGGGGCAGAGAGAGCGAGGACCTGAAAAAGGTGGGGACAGGCAGCCCGTCAGAGCGAGATGGAAAAAGAACATAGCGGGGAGCAGAAAGCAAACCACGGCGGGGTGGGAAAGCGAGGGGGGCAGAGGAGGGCCCGCGACGCAGAGGAGAGGCGATGGGGCCCCGCGGGCCCAGGACTCACCGCAGCTCTGGCTCTCGGCGCTGCCGGGAGAGCTTGCCAGCGCAGACGCTTCTTTCTCCTGCTCTCCGCCTTTCCTTTGCTGTCACTCCGGTCGCTCGGCTGTCCTCCGCCTAAGAGAATACACGGGTGTCTTACAGCTCCGAGGAGACGAGTCTGCCTAGATGAGTAGCCTGCCTCCCTCCCTCGGTACGCGGCCGCACCGTGCTTTGGGTTACGCGTGGCGACCCTGCGGTGCCCGTCGGCAGCCTGACCTGCCGCGGAGCGCAACGAGGGATCTTTCCTCACCCGGCGAGGCAGGCGCTCTCTTGCCTGCAGCGGGAGGCAGCTGCCGGCCGGAGAGCCTTCCATCTCTTCTTCTTCTTCTTCTTCACCTTTCTCTGGCCATTCCAGCTTCCCTTAGGGCAGCTCCTGTCCACGGCCGGTAAGCGCTCCGCCGCCTGTCCCTTTTCGCCCCCACGCCACGAGGCGAGCCAGGCCAGGCACAGGCGAGGCGGCTGCAGTCGACGGCATCCCCAAGGGAGGGACGGGCAACCACGTCCTCAGCGCGGCCTGGGAGAGGGAAAGAAAAAGCAGCGGCCGTTACTACCGGAGGTCGGCCCTGGCCGGAGACCCTCCTCCTTCTGCAGGGGCTCCCGGAGACGCCGCTCTTTCCCCGCGCTGCTGCCGCTGCCGCCAGCACCCCCGTTCAGGAAGAAAGCGGCACAGGCGAGGGCCAGCTTGCCGCCTTCACGCCAGGGCTCGGGGGCGGCCTGGGGCTGCCGGACAGGCTTCCGGAGAGTCCGACCGGTAGCGCTCGTCTCGGGACACCGGGCAACGCCTCACCGCACGAGCGCGCGCTCTCTCGTAGCACGGCCGCACCGCTGCTCGGGAGCGGCTGGAAGCCTGCAGAAAACCACTCGAAACCGGCAAAAAAACCCCAACCTCGCGCTCCTGCGAGAGCAAGTCGGGCTGTCCGGCAGCCCCGTCCGCGAAAACGACGCCTCCCGGCACGCACTGGCAAGCGCCGCGTGGCAGCCGTTAGAGTGCCGTAAGACTACACTTCCCGGCGTGCTCCGGGGAGCCAATATGGCCGACCAGCAGCCGCGTGCCCCAAGACTGCAACTGCCGGCGTGCCGCGGGAGGCAGCCTTCCACGCTTCCTGACCCTGCGGGGACACCGTCCCGTGCCCTCACCCGAAAGCCCCGCCGAGCCGCGACGGCAGCCCCGAGCTCCGCAGCGCGGCTCCGGGCTGGACCCCCCCCCCGCCCCCGCCTCCCCTCAGCCACCTCCGAAAGGCGCGGACGCCCGCCGGCTCCGGGCAGCCCCCGCCGCCCGGCTCCGGACGGTCTCCCCGCCCGGTTCCGACACGGCGCGCACCCCCCCCACCCGCCGCGCGGCTCCGGGCAGCCCCCCTCCCCTCTGTGACACGGACCCCGCCGCCCCCCCGCCTCTCCTCGGAGGCGGCACCGCTGCCGCCGCCCTCCTCGGGGCTTTCCCCGGGACCCGCCGGTCCGTCCCGCTGCCCCGCTCACCTTCTCCCTCCGTGCAGCCGCAGCCCGGCGATGCCTCCGCTCCTCCCTCGGCTCACGGCAGCCCCTGCACACCGACTGCCGGCAGCCGGTTCCGGGGAGGGGCCGTGGCGCTGCACTGCGCATGCGCGGCGCTGCCGCTGCAGTACCGACATTTGGTCGCTAGGCGGCAGGACCGAGCGAGCATGCGCTGTGCGCTGCGTGAGGGGCGGGGCTTGGCGTGCGTCGGGGGCGGAGTTTGCGTGAGGGGCGGGGCTTTGGCGTGCGTCGGGGGGCGGAGTTTGCGTGAGGGGCGGGGCTTGGCGTGCGTCGGGGCGGAGTTTGCGTGAGGGGCGGGGCTTGGCGTGCGTCGGGGGCGGAGTTTGTGTGGGCGGAGTTTGCGTGAGGGGCGGTGCTCGGCGTGCGTCGGGGCGGTGTTTGCGTCGGGGGCGGAGTTTGCGTGAGGGGCGGGGTTTGGGGGGGGGGGGGCGGAGTTTGCGTGAGGGGCGGGGCTCGGCGTGCGTCGGGGCGGAGTTTGCATCGGGGCGGGGCTTGGCGTGCATCAGGGGCGGAGTTTGCATCGGGGCGGGGCTTGGCGTCAGGGGCGGGGGTTCCGTGGGGGGCGGGGCTTGGCGTGCGTCGGGGGCGGAGTTTGCGTGAGGGGCGGGGCTTGGCGTGCGTCGGGGGCGGAGTTTGCGTGAGGGGCGGGGTTTGCGTGAGGGGCGGGGCTTGGCGTGCGTCGGGGGCGGAGTTTGTGTCGGGGCGGGGCTTGTGTGAGGGGCGCAGTTTCTGTGAGGGGCGGGGCTTGGCGTGCGTCGGGGCGAAGTTTGCATCGGGGCGGAGCTTGCTTGAGGGGCGGGGCTGGGCGTGCATCGGGGGCGGAGTTTGCATGAGGGGCGGGGCTTGGCGTGCATCAGGGCGGAGTTTGCATCGGGGCGGGGCTTGTGTGAGGGGCGCAGTTTCTGTGAGGGGCGGGGCTTGGCATGCATCGGGGGCGGAGTTTGCGTGAGGGGCGGGGCTTGCGTGCGTCGGGGCCGGAGTTTGTGTGGGGGCGGGGCTTGGCGTGCATCAGGGGCGGAGTTTGCGTCGGGGCGGGGCTTGTGTGAGGGGCGCAGTTTCTGTGAGGGGCGGGCCTTGGCATGCATCGGGGGCGGAGTTTGCATGAGGGGCTGTTTGTGTGAGGGGCGGGGCTTGGCGTGCATCGGGGCGGAGTTTGCATCGGGGCGGAGCTTGCTTGAGGGGCGGGGCTGGGCGTGCGTCGGGGCGGAGTTTGCATCGGGGGCGGAGTTTGCATGAGGGGCGGTGCTTGGCGTGCGTCAGGGGCGCAGTTTGCGTGAGGGGCGGTGCTTGGCGTGCGTCAGGGCGGAGTTTGCGTGAGGGGCGGGGCTTGGCGTGCATCGGGGCGGAGTTTGTGTCGGGGCGGGGCTTGTGTCAGTGGCGGAGTTTCTGTGAGGGGCGGGGCTTGGCATGCATCAGGGGCGGAGTTTGCGTGAGGGGCGGTGCTTGGCGTGCGTCAGGGGCGGAGTTTGCATGAGGGGCGGAGTTTGCATGAGGGGCGGGGCTTGGCATGCGTCGGGGGCGGAGTTTGCGTGAGGGGCGGGGCTTCCATGAGGGGCGGGGCTTGGCGTGCACGGGGGCGGAGTTTGCGTGAGGGGCGGGGCTTGGCGTGCATCAGGGGCGGCGTTTGCGTGAGGGGCGGTGCTTGGCGTGCATCGGGGCGGAGTTTGCAGAGGGGCGGAGTTTGCGTGAGGGGCAGGGCTTGGCGTGCATCTGGGCGGAGTTTGCGTGAGGGGCGCGGCTTGGCGTGCATCGGGGCGGAGTTTGCAGAGGGGCAGGGCTTGGCTTGCTTCAGGGGCGGAGTTTGTGTGAGGGGCGGGGCTTGGCATGCATCAGGGCGGGGTTTGCATGAGGGGCGGGGCTTGGCATGCATCAGGGGCGGAGTTTCTGTGAGGGGCGGAGTTTCTGTGAGGGGCAGGGCTTGGCTTGCTTCAGGGGCGGAGTTTCTGTGAGGGGCGGAGTTTGTGTGAGGGGCAGGGCTTGGCTTGCTTCAGGGGCGGAGTTTCTGTGAGGGGCAGGGCTTGGCATGCATCAGGGGCGGAGTTTGCATGAGGGGCGGGGCTGGGCGTGCATCAGGGCAGAGTTTGCTTCAGGCACGGGGCTTGGCATGCATCAGGGGGCGGAGCCAAGAAGCATCACTTTTGGATCCCGGGGATGCGAGCAATGTGACCTTGTTGAATACGTTAATACCCCCCAACACACCTCCTCCCCTGCCCCTCGCCCCCCGCAAAGGAAGCACCAACGCAGCCGGCACGGCAAAAAGAGACCGCAAGCGTTTATTCAGTCACACACAGAGCCGGTCCCGGGAGAGACTCCGCACCGGGGCTCGGGGCCCGGCCCTGGGGCACCTCGGCTGTCCTACCCAGAGCCACGCTCGCCAGTCCGGCGTGGAACAGACACACGGTCGGTCCGTCAGGCTGCTGGAGAGCTGGGCTGCTATGTGCAGGCTGCCGCCAAAACCGAGGAGCCAGCTGCAGGACGCTGGCTGAGAGGAGAAAAGGGGCAGCCAGCTGGATGGGGGGGGGGGCGGCGGCGAGCGAGAAAGCACGAGGCAAGGAAAGGGACGGCGAGTGAAGGACGGGGACGGGGAGCCTGACAGAGAGGGAGGAAGAAGCGGCAGGAAGAGAGGCAGCGGGACGGCGACCGACAAACAAGGACGGGGAGCGGGACAGAGAGGCAGAAACGACCCTGGGCGGGCAGCGCCACGGCGAGGGAGGAAAAGAGAATAAGGGCAGGGAGCCGGACCGAGAGGTACGGCGAGGGACAGCGGCACGGGGAGCAGGACAGAGCAACAGAGAATAAAAAAAGGAAGCGGGAGCGAGAGAGAAGCGGGCTGGGGAGCAGGGAGAAGGAGAGCGCAACAGAGGGAAAGAGGACCGGGGAGCGGGACGCTGGGGCAGAGTGAGAAAAAGAGGGGCAGGGAGCAGGACAGAGGGGCAGAGAGACAAAAGAGGGAGACGAGGACTGGGCAGAGGGAGAGAAAGACGGGGGCAAGGAGCAGAGACACAAAGGTGCCAGGAAAAGGACGGTCAGATGGAGCGAGAAACAGGGTCGGGGAGCAGGACAAAAGGACAGAGAAAAAGGCGAGGAAGAAGGAAGGAAGGATAAAGGTGGGACAGGGAACGGGACATACGCAGCGAAACAAAGCAGAACAGAGAAGAGAGGACAGGGATTGAGGAACACAGAGAGACACGCAGACTGGTACACAGAGACGGCGAAGGTAAGCAAAACCAGCGACAGGCAGGAGGACCTGGTTCTGACACCCCATCGCTCCCGATGTCGCTTCCACGGCCTCAAAAAACGCGACGTGCCGCAAGACAAGAGAATGGGAGAGTGAAAGCAAAGGCACGGGAAACTTAACGCTCTTAGTAATTTCACTGAGCATCACAGCTTACACTTACTCAATGTCTTCCGGTGTCACGGGATGAGGTACAACTGATTTCGTCTCCGTATCTCTGGACAGAGCTTTTCTCATATCTGGGGGGGGGGGGGGAAGAAAAAAAAAAAAAGATATTATAAGACGACAGTCATTGCACAAAGCCACGTTCAGCGAATTCTCTATTACAATAAGGTCGTTTCTAACCCAGAAGATTTCACAGAATCATAGAGTATCTCAAGTTGGAAGGGACCCATACGGATCGCCGAGACCAAGCCCCCGCTCCACGCGGGACTACCTAAAACTAAACCGTGCGACTAAGAGCATCGTTCAGACGCTCCTTGAACTCCTGACAGGCTCGGTGGCTGCGACCGCTTCCCTGGGGAGCCTGTTCCGCGACTGACCGACCGCCCTCTCAGTGAAAAGCCTTTTCCCAACGTCCGGTCTGAACTTGCCCTGACGCAGCTTCGTCCCGTTTCCTCGGGTCCTAGTGCCGGTCACCGGAGAGAGCGGAGGTCAGCGCCTCCCCCTCCGCCGTCCCCCTCGAGGAAGGTGTAGACTGCGATGAGGTCACCCCTCGGCCTTCCCTTCTCCAAGCTGAACAAACCGAGTGACCTCAGCCGCTCCCCCTAAGTCTTGCCTCGGAGACCTCTCGCCATCTCGGTCGCCCTCCTCCGCGCACGCTCCCAGAGCGTTGTTCGGCGGCACCGCTCTCGACTGGAACCTAACGCTGCACGTAACTCAACTGAGCGGAAAGGAAATGACGGGCTAAAGGGACAAATACACGATTTAAGGCAGCCGCAACGATGGCAGATGTCTGTCCGGAGCCCTTCTATTTATTTCACAGCGCTCCTGCGTATCAAACGAACGGTACCAGAGCAGAAAAGGTATACGGCGTGGCCACGTTACCCCTCGGGGAGGACGGCGAAAGGAGAGAAGATCTAGAAAGAGGAAGCAGCTGGTACTTCACTTTTGGTAACAGAATTAACATCAACATGTTCCTTCCCTTTGAAATTGAAAACGCCACCCAATTCTCTGCCACTGTTGACCACCGACACTTGTAAATTTCTACTGAAACAGCTGAGGAAAACAAAGTTTCAGGTCCCTGGCTAGGGGAAGAAGCCAGGCAAGTGCCGCCGTTCCTTCCCCCCGACAGCACTAGCAAAAAAAACCAGCCGCTGGGGGCGAGCGTTCCTCCGAAAGAAAAATCAGGTGAGAAACCACGTTTTTATTTTCAGCTTACCTACAGGATAAATGTCTTTGTAGTTGTTTCTGCCACAGATGCTACAAAACGCGTAAACTGCACAAAGATTAAGTTTTGTAACTGATCTAAGGTTCAGTACGAAAAGCTACCTAAAGGAGTACGCAAAGTCCCACTCATCAACAATCATCTGACCCTGTTTCACATTACACAAAAAAAAAAAAAAAAAAAAAGTAGTAATGCTAATCACACAGACAAGCCCAGGAACCCTCAACATGAGAATCTTTCCATTCAGCCGGAGGCAGAACGAGTACTTACCACGGGCATCCTCATCTGGCTCTCCGCTGCTAGCAGAGCGGCACGCCAACGCTGTCCGGTACACGCCGTAGTACGCCTAGTTGCTTCTACGTATTTACCGCCGCCTGATTTGATACTCTCACAAAGAGATCGACGAAAAAGCCACCCTTTCTTTGAAAAAATAAAAACCAAAACCACACTGTTATGGAACGGTAGGCGAACGTATTTCTAAATCATAACCCACGGCTTGCAGGCAGACCAAGAGCAGCTCTGACGATGCGGTACGCTCATCAAACATCTTTCACGCCGGAATAACAGATGTACTCCTTTACCACGGGACGCAGCCGGCACAGGGACAAATTTCATGCTGGTTTTGTCACACGACCGTTCTTCTGCACCAGCCAGTGGGTTCAGAATTAAGGACGGGACAGGCTAAACGCTCACACGAGCCTCCTATCCGTAAGAAACTATTAAAAATAGAAAAAAAAACTTCCACGTTTTAGATCGCGTTGCCTTAGGGACTGCCTCCGTCAAAGCCTGCCTGTTGGGGGGGGTGGGGGGGGGGGCGCGTGTGCGCGCACGCACGCGCGTGAGGCGTGGAAATCGGTCGCAGAATTCAGTTGCCTAACGAGAGACGGCCCTTCTCCTCGCAAGGCAAACGTTTCAAAACGTCGTACTCTTTTCCGATTTTACCGGCTGGTACTGGGGTTGCCCTACCAGCATGAGTTGGGGACCCGTCCCTCTGGGTCCGTGCGACGCCAAATTAAATATTCTGCAAGTAACCGAGCAGGAGATGGAAAGTAAGCTAAGATACTCTCTGCCGTACAACGTTTGTTCGCCATCGTCCCCGAGGGAATCGCACAAAGCCCGCGCTTGCTGAACCGGTAGGTCGGAGGCCCTACGGGAAACGGCGCTGACGTCTCGCCAAGCTCTTCTCCTGTCAAGAAGAGGACCTTTTCTGCGGCATCCCTATTGGCGTTCGGCCTGCTTTCGGCTCATTCTGGCAGGTCAGCTTTCAGAGAAAGCCTGAGATTTCAAACCGCCAAGCAACATTCACGATTCTTGCGCTCTGACTACGGGGAATTTCAGCGAATCGGAACGCTACTTGGAGCCACGTTCCGGGTCTGTTTCGCCGCAAACCAAATATCTAAGCCACGGACCGGGCGCCCGTCGAAAAATTACTTTAAAAGGTTAAAGACAAGCACAGCACTCACTTTTCTGAAATTTCTTCCGGTAGCGCCATCAATTTAGCGGCCGAACCCAGCCGTCGAAATTCCGGTGCAACGGAGCGAGCAGGAACGCGTCCGTGCCGCTCTTCCCCGGCCACGGAGCCTTCCGCTCTACCCGTTACTGCGAACGTACGGAGCATCGGCGCAGCAGCACCTGTGGAATAACGCACCGCCCACAGCTATACAGAAGAAGAATCCGAGACGACGGTAGAAGACCCCAGACCAAAAGTCGCCGCGGGACTAAGGGACGCGCGGACAGCGCGCGAGGGGCGGGTGTCCGGGACCCAAGCGTGGAACGGCCCCGGGATTTCTTTGTTCCGGGTCCCTCTCTTTGGAGGCGCCCCGCCCGGGCCGATCCCGCTGCTGCACCTTTCAGTTACGTTAATTATTTTACAAAATCCGACACCCGGAGACTGCTGCCGGAAGCCTCGGGTCGAGCCCGAAGGAGGAGGAGGAGGAAGCGCGCCCGAGAAGAAGCGTGCGCGCGACACCGTGAACGGGGTGCGAACGCTGGGGCGGCAGCTGCTCCTCCTCAACAGAGACAGAGAGAGAAAGAAGAGGGGGAAAGCCACAGGGTACAGAGGGCGGAAGTGGAAAAGAGGGGCCGGGAGCCGGACAGAGAGAGGTGCAGAAAGAGGCCGTCGGAAGGGAAGGGACGGGCTGCGGGGCAGAGGGGGACTTGCCAGCGCCAGGTTCGCGGTTCCACCCGATAATCGTAAAGGTCTCTGCCAACCTCGACGATTCGGTCGCTTTAAAAAACAATCGGGATCTCGAGGCGGACCGAGAGAGAGACGGAGAATATAAAAACGGTCGCGGCTAAGAGGGCAGAGAGGGAGGAATCGCGAGACGGGGAGAGGCAAGCCGGGCAGGGGAAAAAGTCCCGACAGGCTTCTGCAGTGACAGGGAGGAATTGAAAATTCGAGAGAGGGAGCTGGACAGAGAGAGAGACGGGGAAAGGTAAGACGGTGGCGAGCTACCGGGCAGAGAAGCAGAGTTTAAAGCCGGGGACCGGGAGAGGGACAGAGAGGGAAGGAGAAAGGAACGAAGGGCCGGGCTGCGGGGCAGACAGGGAGGAAGGAAGAAGAAAGAAAGAGGGACAGGGAGCCAGACGAACCGCGACGGGGAAAGAAAAAGGTACCGACGGGCTAGGAGGCAGAGAGGGGAGACTTTAGAAAAACAGGGACGGGGAGCGAGACGGAGAAAAGGAACCGTAGCGACGGGTGCCGGGACAGAGAGGCGGGCCTTCAAAACGAGGGGCAGGGAAGAGGCTCGAGAGGGACGGAGAAAGAGAGAGACTCACGACGACTCGCTACGGAGCCGAGAAGGAAGACCTCGAACAACAGGAACGAGGAGCCGCACAGAGAGCGCCAGAGACGGCAGAAATACCGACGGGCTACAGGACCGAGGGGGAGGAATGCAGAAACAGTGGCTGGGGGCCGGACAGAGAGACAGGGAGAGAGAGAAGGAAACAATAGCCACGGGCTACGGGGCAGAGAGAGCGAGGACCTGAAAAAGGTGGGGACAGGCAGCCCGTCAGAGCGAGATGGAAAAAGAACATAGCGGGGAGCAGAAAGCAAACCACGGCGGGGTGGGAAAGCGAGGGGGGCAGAGGAGGGCCCGCGACGCAGAGGAGAGGCGATGGGGCCCCGCGGGCCCAGGACTCACCGCAGCTCTGGCTCTCGGCGCTGCCGGGAGAGCTTGCCAGCGCAGACGCTTCTTTCTCCTGCTCTCCGCCTTTCCTTTGCTGTCACTCCGGTCGCTCGGCTGTCCTCCGCCTAAGAGAATACACGGGTGTCTTACAGCTCCGAGGAGACGAGTCTGCCTAGATGAGTAGCCTGCCTCCCTCCCTCGGTACGCGGCCGCACCGTGCTTTGGGTTACGCGTGGCGACCCTGCGGTGCCCGTCGGCAGCCTGACCTGCCGCGGAGCGCAACGAGGGATCTTTCCTCACCCGGCGAGGCAGGCGCTCTCTTGCCTGCAGCGGGAGGCAGCTGCCGGCCGGAGAGCCTTCCATCTCTTCTTCTTCTTCTTCTTCACCTTTCTCTGGCCATTCCAGCTTCCCTTAGGGCAGCTCCTGTCCACGGCGGTAAGCGCTCCGC